>NC_051257.2:24985018-25202864 GCF_015237465.2 Chelonia mydas
TTTCAGATTCTTGGCAGATCGGAATCCCCCCTGCAGTGAGATTGCCTCTTGAATTACAGTCTCTCTACATTAGCAGATAGGGTACCAACCCCTATGCTTAAACAGCAAGGCTGATGATTAGGCAGGCTACAAATTAGGTGGGGAAAAGGGAAAGCAGCAAGCAACTAGGAGCAGCAAATGGGGGAGTTTTGTGCTCAGACTTTTGGGAAACTGGAAGATTACTACATCTCTGCTACCATTTGGAAACAGAGACTATGACACACACGTACATACATTTTTACCTGCTTTAACCTCTCAATAACTCTCATTTTTTCTTAGCTAATAAACTTAAGTTAGTTTACTAAAGAATTGGCTACCAGCATTGTTTTTGGTGTAGGATACAAATCAACATGGGTGAGTGAGTGGTCTCTTGGGACTGGGAGTAACCTGGAATATTTGTGATTTTTTTGTGTAAGTGACCATCTATCACATAGTCCAGCTTGCCTGGGTGGCAAGATAGACTGGAGGGTCTATGGGGACTGTCTGTGACTCCATTATAAAACTACGGTGGTATTTTAGGAATGCACATTTTGTACGGAGTTGGTGAAATCTAATTATGGAACATACCCCCTACTTTTGACAGTTTGTCCTGAGGTAGGCACTCATGGTAACGAGCCTCCAGACAGCGTGACAAGGGGGACGGAACAGCTTCCATATGAGGAGAAATTAAAAAGACTGGGACTGTTCATATTGGAAAAGAGACAACTAAGGGGGGAATATGACAGATGCCTATAAAATCATGAGTGGTGTGGAGAACGTGAATAAGGAAGTGTTATTTACCCCTTTATATAACACAAGAACCAGGGGTAACTCAATGAATTAGTAGTGAGCAGGTTTAAAATAAATAGAAGGAAGTCCTTCACACAACGCACAGTCAACCTGTATAACTCATTGCCAGTGGATGATGTGAAGGCCAAAAGTATAACTGGGTTCAAAAAAGTTCAAGATAAATTGCTGGTGGACAGGTTCAACAATGGCTATTAGCCAAGATGATCAGGGATACAACACCTGACTCCAGGTGTCCCTAAATCTCCCAGAAGCTGGGACTGGACAACAGGGGATGAATATTGCCCTGTTCTGTTCATTTCCTCTGAAGCATCCGGCTCTGGCCACTGTCGGAAGACAGGATACTGGGCTAGAAGGACAATTGGTCTGATCCAGTATGGCCATTCTTGTTAATATTTACTGTACTTCCATGATAATCCAGAAGGGGGAGTTAACCTGAAACTGAAAGTTAAGAATAAGAGTTCAAAATGAAACATTCATGCACTTAAACATCTTACACACACATGCAAGGAGCACAAAAACTCTGCAAATGGAAAGAATGACCCAACACTTATATGAGACTGGTGCATGGAAGAGGGCTAATTTAGCTGGATAAGAGGTTGAGGAAAGCAGCAGGAAGAGCTGGTAAAGGTTACATCAGCTGCCTAGAGTGCAGGAACACGTCCACCATTTATAACTCTAGTTTGCAATCTGCGTGTTTTCTTAGCTCCTGAGTTACTACTGGACCCCAAGACAGCAGCAGTCCCCAGAGGGTGTCCCCATCTGTGCTCTGCTAGAAAAACATCCTTTCCCTCCAGATACATGACTCTACTACTGTCCAGGCCTTACTCCCCTCCAGACTGGGCTGAGGCAATGGGCTCCACAGCAAGACCATTCAGAAAATGAAGCTAGTGCAAAATGTGCCGGCCTGCTTATCAAGCTGTGTCAGAGCACATGAGAGCTGTGCTTCGAGGCCTTCTGTAGGCATCTCAGTGGAACTCAGGGTGCTGGAATTAGCCTAGCTTAAGATCCGGCTACCTGAGAGACCAGCTGTCAGTGTGATGCGGCAGAGTTACAGTCAGTGAGGGGCTTGATCTGGAGCTGCCTCCATTTAAACAGGAGGGAGCTAGAGGCAGGGCGTTTTCTGGGAAGGTCTCTCCACTTCAGAAACAGTTTGTGATGGGATCAGTCTCTTGAGCTGAGTCCCCAAGGGCCTTAGTCAAAGCTGATCCTTACATCTCTGAACATGCGCTGCTCCCGCTCCTCCTCCTCTCGCTGCGCCTGGGCTGAGGCATTCTCAATGGTGTATCTCCACAGCTCCCGCTTCTCGCCATCCAGCTCAATCCTGCACATCCCCAGAGCACCAGGGGCAAGATTCAGAGCAGGACAGGCAGTGCCCACAGCCGCGATACCACCCCTAAGGCTGAGGTGATGGCTCCAGGAGCAGCCAGGCCCCACCACGCGCACTCTGGGGGCTTGCCCAGCAAGGGATCATTAAAGAAACCCCCAGGATGTCCCTGCTCCTACATTTCCTACATGCCCATGGGGGTGACTGCCTGCTCGAGAGGCTCAGCAGATCCCACGACGTATCAGAGAGGAGCATGCTATGACCCTGCCTGAGGAGTTCCGGAGCCCATGCTTCCCAGTCTACGTGCTAGGCTTCAGGGTCCCCCATTCCACAGTATATAAGGTAACCCTGGGAAAAGTGATTTCAGCCCCTCTGCACCAATCCCACCTGCAGCACTAGCCCCACACTGCCTTGCTCACCTGTAAGCACCTTTAGTGCCCGTGAAATCAGGCTTCACTGTAATCACCCCATTGCCATCCACCTTGACTGTGCAAAGAACGTGTTCGTACTCCCTGCGGCCGAGCCTGAGGGGAGAGACCATAAAACAGACACCCAGTCTTAACAGAGTCCATGCGCACCGGCTGCCAGTGGACTTATGGCCCTGCCTGTGGACGTGGGGGATGGGAAACAAACCCAGTCATACCCCCACTGATCAGAATAAGAAGGTTGGGGTGGGGGGACAGTACAACGCTTCCCACTGAGATAAGGGATAGAAGGCAACAGCAGCTGGAATTGCTGATGATCTCGGAATTCCCCTCCTGGGACTGGTGCCAAGGGATTGTGGTTTCATAAGGGAGTGGGAGAGCACAGGTTTTCCATCCAGGACACCAGATTACTCCGAGTCTTTACTTACATCCCATATGGTCCCAAGTCTCCCATGATGTACATGGTCTGAACAGGGGTGTTGATGACGTGGTTATTCTTAATAAATTCTTCTGACGGCTCCCAGGTGATGACTCGGGACTTCAGAACACTTCCTTCCCTGCCAAGGAAGCCACAGCACAGTATTATCCATGCTCTTCAAGATGCCAGGTACATAATCCCACAACGCCAGTGCAATACAGTGCCAACACAGAAGATAACATGCATGGTGGGATCCACACGCTGGGGCACCAGAGCAAGGAGCTACAATCCCAGGCTCCAGAAGCCAGACCCTTGGGGGCACCCATGCTGAAATCCACACCGCCAGCTCCCCCGGGCAGGGGTACTCAAACTCCCCAGGCACCGGTGCTGGCAATCTTGCATTAGTGAGTTCTGAGGCGGGGCTTAAGTGAGCTCTGAGCTCTTCTCTGCACTTACGTTGGCCTGTGGTCCTGCCTTCTCCTCCTTAAATTGGCCATCCTCTCTGCCAGGAACGAAGGCACCTCCTGCTCTGAGCTGGTCACTTTCTGACAGTGCTGGAAGAGAGGGCAGGGAGTGGAACTATTACAGTTATAGACAGAGCCTCTCCTTCCCCTTGGAAAGGCCAGGGCATTCACACCACAAGAGATTTCTCCTTCCCCTTTCCTAGCTGCAGGCAGACCTGACTTCAGTCCTGGAACAGGCACATACATGTGTCCACAGCCACACATGCACACAAAGCACCCTTCTCAGTTGATCCAGAGTCAAAGTGAATGTGGGAAGGCCTTCGACTGGCTCCCCTCTTAGGGGAGAGCCCAGTTCCTGATCTGAGCCATAAAAGTGCTATCGATCCATCCTCCATTCTTTGAACAGGGCACACTTAAGACTCTACGTGTTATGGCAGCGGCCATTATAACAGGGAACAAACAGTGGAGTTTGGACTCTTGACAGCTTCCTCTAGACTTTCAACGTGCATCTTTCTGAAAGGCCCAGAACTCAGCCTGGAGTTGGGACAGTGGCTGGAGGTGTCTTGCGTGAAAATGTATTATGCCCTTGAGCTGGCCTCTCAGAGTCCTCATCTTCAGTTCCTTGAGCCCACCACCTGGTAACGTATCCCTCTTTCCTAAAGACTGAAGACCTGGCCATGTGGAGAGCTACCACTGCACAGACAGCAGCAGCTTAGGCACAACTAAGAGCAGGTACCTCCTCCAGGTTGGTGAATCGGTCATGGTCCGTGTAAGTGAAGATGCGGTAGTTCTTCCGGCCTCCTGACTTCTCCAGCTTCAGTATCTCCTGGTGGTACTGCCGGTCCAAGGGGGTCTGACAGGCTGACTCATGTTGGTACAGATCCACCTCAAACTGAGAACAGCACAGAGAAAGTATAAGGGCTGCTTTGGCATAAAACATATCGCAGAGATCAGAGACACAAAGGGCCTTTAGGCTGGGATTCTTAAAGGATCCTCAGGGAGCTAAGTTCCTTTTAAAATCCCAACCTCCAGCCTTACTTCCAACCTAGTCAGAGATTCATAGAACGCAAGGCCAGAAGGGCCTACTGGGATCACCTGGCCTGATCTCCTGCACAACACAGGCCAGAGATCTTCTCCAAATAATTTCTGTTTGAACTAGAGCATACCTAGTCCATCCCTCAGGGGCTGACATGACTTTAATAGATTCCTAGATTCTAAGACCAGAAGGGACTGTCTATTCTGACCTCCTGTGTAACACAGGCCAGAGACTTGCCTCACAGTACTTCCTAGAGCAGAGCTTTTATTAAAACATCCAATTTTGATTTAAAAATGGTCAGTGATGGAGAATCCACCACGACCCTTGGTGAATTGTTCCAGTAGTTAATGACCCTCACTGTTAAATATGAACACCTTATTTCCAGTCTGAACTTGTCTAGCTTCAACTTCCAGCCATTGGATCATGTTATACCTTCTCTGCTAGACTGAAGAGCCCATTATTGTCTGTTCTTCATGAAGGTACTTATAGACTCTCTCTTTGTTAGACAAAATAAATAGAGCTCCTTGAGTCTATAACTATAAGGAATGTTTTCTAATAATCTTTTATGGCTCTTCTCTGATCCCTCTCCAATTTACTAACATTCTTCCTGAATTATGGACACCAGAACTTATGGACGCAGAAATTATGGATGCAGTACTCCAGTAACAGTTACACCAGTGTCAAATACAGAGATAGAAGAACTTCTCTATTCTATTGGGGGGGAGGGATAGCTCAGTGGTTTGAGCATTGGCCTGCTAAACCCATGGTTGTGAGCTCAATCCCTGAGGGGGCCATTTAGGGATCTGGGGCAAAAATTGGGGATTGGTCCTGCTTTGGGGGGGTTGGATTAGATGACCTCCTGAGGTCCCTTCCAACCCTGATATTCTATGATTCCCGCTCAAGATTCCTATTTATGCATCCAAGAATCGCATTACCCCTGTTCCCCAAAACATTGCACCGGGAGCTTAAGAGCTCCCCATCCCCAAACCTTTTTCAGAGTCACTGCTTCCCAGGATAGTGTCCCCTATCCTGTAAGTATACACTATATTTTTTGTTCCCTAGATGTATACATTTATGTTTAGCTGCATTAAAACACATATTGTCTGCTTGTGCTCAGCTTACCAAGCAGTCCTCTTTACTATTTCTCACTCCCCCAATTTGGGTGTCATCTGCAAACTTTGCAGTGATGATTTTGTTTTCTTCCACATCACTGATAAAGATGTTAAATAGTGTGTGCCTGGGGTCAGACACAATCAGTGACAGAAATAGGAACAAAACCCACTTAGTATCTGTAGTTCAGTCTTGACCTTTAACCCCCTCCCCCCCATGACATGTCCACTCCCTCCTGGGCTTGGTCTGGTTTCATTTTTAGTGTGCACCAAAGGATCCAGCATCCCCCACTCCCCTGGGGTGTGATTCCGCAGTGTGACACACCTCCCTGCCAGCTAGTGGTGCTCTGCATTTAGCCTCCATTTTCTCTGTCAGGTTTCATCCTGTCACTCCTAGTTATATGCTCACGTTTTTTGGGGTGGTCCTTACAAATATTACATTGGGAGTACTTGAGGCCTGATCCTGCAGATACATGAGTAACCTGACTCATGCAGGGCATCCCATTGATATCAGTGGGACTACTTGCTTGAGTAAAGCTGCTCATATGTGTTTGCAGGATTGGCCTTTAGGTAGGTCTGGTGCTTTACTCTCTAAAATCAGATAGGCTGCATAAAATCTCTGTAGTATTAAATTGGGGGCCTCCTACAGTTGGAGAGTGAAGATTAAGTTGGAGCCTGTAGTGGGGCAGTCACCCCGCTCCAGTCAGAAACGGGGTTAAAAGCAGCCAAGGGAGGCTGCTTGGATAGTCAGCCACAGGTGTGGTTGCACCCAATTAGGGCACAGCTGGCTCTGATAAAAGGGCAGGCTGAGCAAGTGAAAGATTCTTGCTCCAGCTGGGGAGCAGAGAGGACCAAGCTGCCTGGGAGATCAAGCCGGGTACGTGAGGCAGAGCAGGGCTAGGGAAGGACAGGCAGAGCTGAGGAGCTCTGTGGCCTAGGGAGTCCCCAGGCTGAGGCCTTGCTAAAGGCCAGGGGAGGTACTAGGGCTGCAGGGAGGCAGCTGGGGCTAGAAAGGCAGCAGGTCCGACCCCTTTTCTGGTGGCCATTACAGACTGCAGTTTGCCCCTGAGAGAAGGGACTAGATGATGACTGGCAGTAGTCACTGAGGCAAGGTGGGTATAAGGGATTGGGGCTCCTCTGGGAGGGGAGACCCAGAGTGGTGGGGGCACTGCTATGGGGCAGCACCCCAAGATAAGGGGTACTGGGAGTGATGTGGGGCCTGAAGGACTACAAGTGGTGGAGATTTAGAGAAAGCAGATACCAGTAGGAAGACACCAGCCAGCAGGAGGCACTCGGAGGCTGGAATCAAGCTAATTCCTGCATGATCATCAAGAGGTGCCGTGCTGGTGTGTCAGCGCTCTGCTACAGAGCCTTTTAATAAAACACAGTTCCAAACAGGATGAGATCAGTATGGAATGTAAGGGCTACACAGCAATTGGTTAACATTCAAGGGAATTCATTGTGGCTAAATATGTAAATAGAGGGTGGTCACTTCTTGCACGAGTTGCAAGGAAACATTAAAGATTTTCTGCACACATTGACACACAAGATTTCATGGAAATCAAACTGCATTCTTATTGGTTTGCTTCTTCCAAAAAATCTTTTGCCTCTAAATTGCTCTGTAAATAATAAACCTGCCAGAATGATCATGTTTGATACTTTTAATGTGATATTGGAGTAATTAGTTTGCGTTATTTTAATTTTTTTACGAGACTTAAGCCCTACATCAGCAACTACTTACAGATATGACTACCAATGGACCACTCAAGTGTGTAAAGCTACTCACATGCATAACTGTTTGCAGGATTAGGGTTTAAGATTGCTGTGGTTGTAACTATGGGGCCACAGACTGCTATTCCCGGAGCTGGATCCTGGACAGACAGTAACCATAATGCTGTTTCTCTCTCTTGGTTCAGAGTCACTTCCACAGCTTTTATGTGAACTGTCCACTCATCCCCTACAGACATGGATGAGATGGCACAGGAAAGCAGCTGGGATAATTCTAGATCAGAAACATGCTCCATTTTCTCCTTGTGTTTCAAGACTACAGTCGCCACATGAGGTTAGGGAACACAGACCCCTTTTGAATTGCAGCAGCGAGTGCCATATCTAAGGGTATGTCTAACCTTAGAGTTTTTGCACTGTAAGTTTCACGGTGACAGGGAACCAGTGAAAGTAAAGTGCTGGTTTGTGTACTCATTCAATTCCTCAGCTGTTAGAGTGTTTACACTACCAGCACTTCCATCGCCTGAGAGCAGCGCTGTAGGGCAGCTATCCCACAGTGCAGCTCTCTATAGGTCTTGTGGGAAGCAGGGGGTGAGCAGAAGGCATTCTGGGTCCCTGCTCAGTGCCCCATGCTGCCCTGCTTCACGTCTCAGGAGCTCCATTACTTCCTGGTTTCTTCATAGCATTTTTTTTTTTAAAACCTCCTGTCTGGCTGCTTTCCCCGCTACATCTACAAACAAAGGGAAAAGGCGCTTCAAACTTCCCAGGGCTTACAGGGGAGAGGGGGAGGTCCGTGTGTCAGAGCAGTGGAGATGCTGGCCAGAGTGCTCACTTTTTGGGAGACAGGCCAGTCCTTGCTTACAGACAGCCCCCCAACCTGAAGCAAATATTCACCAGCAACCACAAAACAAAAACACTAACCCAGGAACCTATCCTTGCAACAAAACCCGTTGCCAACCCTGCCCACATATCTATTCAAGGGACACCATCATAGGACCTAATCACATCAGCCACACTATCAGAGGCTCATTCACTTGCACCTCTCTACCAATGTGATATATGCCATCATGTGCCAGCAATGCCCTTCTGCCATGTACACTGGCCAAACTGGACAGTCTTGACATCTGATCTGTGTCCATTTATTCTTTTGCATAAAGAATTATAACATTCAAAAAACAGTTGGAGAACACTTCAGCCTCCCTGGACACTCAATTACAGACCTTAAAGTTGCAATTATTCAACAAAAAAAATTCAAAAACAGACAAATGAGAAACTGCAGAACTGGAATTAATTTGCAAACTGGACACCATTAAATTAAGGCTTGAATAAAGACTGGGAGTGGATGGGTCATTACACAAACTAAAAACTATTTCCCCATGCTAATTTTCCCCCTACTGTTACTCTCACCTTCTTGTCAACTGTTTGAAATGGGCCATTGTGATTATCACTAAGAGGTTTTTTTTCTTCTGCTGATAATAGCCCACCTTAATCAATTACTCTCGTTAGAGTTGGTACGGCAACCCCCATTTTTCGTGGTCTCTGTGCATGTGTATATATATCTATATCTTCCCACTGTATTTTCCACTGCATGCATCTGATGAAGTGGGCTTCAGCCCACGAAAGCTTATGCTCAAATAAATTTGTTAGTCTCTAAGGTGCCACAAGTACTCCTCGTTCTTTTTGCTAATACAGACTAACACGGCTACGACTCTAAAACTTTTGGAACTGTGGGATATCCTCTGGAGGCCAAACGGCGTTTACACTGCTAGAACGTGTCTTCACTTTCATAGCTGTGCAAAAAGAACAGCGGAAGAGTTGTACGCCTCTTGTGAAGATGGTTTTCTTTTTGTGGTGAAACTTCTGAGTTTCACAGCAAAAAATCATTAACTAATATAGACACTCCCATGGTTTTAGTGCAAAAAGGGGACTTCTGGGGCTTTAAAGGGTAAGTGTAGTCATACCCTAAGTGGAACAGGCCCTCCATTTCTCTTTGGGATCTGGAGATGAAGCCAGGGCCCCTTGCACTAGTTCCAATAGGGTACTACACTACCCAGCTGTGAAATTCTAAGTATTATCTGCCACTCAAAGGGTCACTCCCAGCCTTCCATTTGCTCACCTGACTGAAGAGTTTTTCTTGCCAGCCAATCACTGCCTTCTCTTCATCATCAGGACAATAGTCACCTGAAAGACAAAAGGGTGCTGGTCACTTCTTCACACCTGTGCCTCTTTCCCCCCCAGCAAAGAGCACTGTGCAGCACAACAGTCCTCCCAGCATCCTCTCTTCTGTTTCAACAGCAGGACCTGGAATCCAGAAGCTAGCAGCCTTGCTATACATGGGATTCCCAAGTCACCTGCACCTAATGAACAAGAAGTTTGAGACTCAGCTTCCTGCAGGCCTTTGTGAGGGATAGTGCAGCCATTAGCATCAATGGCAGCAGTGGGGGGGGCAAAAATATTATACCACCAACCCCTCCCAGGACTGGGGAATGAATGAGTGGACTAGATCTGCAAGGGGAGAGTAGAAGTGACACAGACAGGTCAGAGTCTTTCCTTAGCTGTGTAACAAACACTAGCTTAGATAATCAGTTCTCAAGTTATAGGCCACTGAAAACTAAGTAGTTACTGTACCAGCTCCTTCTCATCTTTGCTAGATGCATTAAAGAAGCTACAAATGCAACTCCTTACAAGTCCTGTCCTAATATCATTTTTCCAGGTAAGCAATTGCTGTAGCTGCAACAGGGATGTTAAGAGATAGCAGATGGGGGTGGGTAGAAAACTGTTTGATAGTGGATGGTAGGGAAAGTGTCCCCATGGTTCATGCTATTGAAGTGTTTAGGAACCCCCGACTTAGTTATTCCAAGGGAATTTACTTTTCCTCATTTATGCTCTTTGCTTTCTACAGCTCTCTGGGTTGAGAAGTAAAAACCAGCCAGGGGGTTTCACTTCACATCTGCTCAATAAGCAGCAGCAACCAAGCTAACAGAATGTTAGGAACCATTAAGAGAGGGATAAGACAGAAAATATCAGCATGCCACTATATAAATTCATGGTATGCCCACATTTTGAATACTGTGGGCAGTTCTGGTTGCCCCATCTCAAAAAATATATACTAGAAGTGGAAAAGATATAGAGATGGGCAACAAAAATGACTAAGGGTATGGAATAGCTTCCCTATGACAAGAAATCTAAAAGACTGGGATTTTTCAGCTTGGAAAAGAGATGAGTAAGGGGGAATATGACAGAGGTCTATAAAACGGTGTAGTGAAAATGAGTAAGGAAGTGTTATTTACCCCTTCACATAACACAAGAACCGGGCTTCACCTAATGAAATTAATAGGCAGCAGGTTTAAAATAAACACACGACCCACACTCAACCTGTGGAAATTGTTGCCCAGGGGTGTTGTTAAGGCCATAATTATAATGGGGTTCAAAAAAGAAGTAGATAAATTCATGGAAGATAAGTCTATTAGCCAAGATGGTCAGGGATGCAACCCCATCTCTAGCCTCTTACTCCCAGGGCTCCTGTACAGCGGCAGAAACCAGAGATGGCCATTGCGAGGTGGGTCCCCACCAGAACAGACGCTGGCCAGGAGACACCTACTTGCCGCTGGGTGGGAGCTGAAGGCGGCCAGGCTGACGAGCTCCTTCCCCTGCCGGCCAGCGGGCTGCGGGAGCTGCTGCAGGAGGAGGCTGGTGGAAGTGACCCTCTGGAGGTGAGCCCTGGCAGGGGAGAGGAAAAGGCAGGGGTCACCCGGCAGCCAGGGAGCGGAGGGGCAGCTACTGTCTGCTGGGGGCGAGAGGGGCCGCCTGCCCCAGGGGCAACGATCCCGGGGCTCTGCGGGGGGGAACAGAGGCCGCCTGCTTGGGCCCCACCCCAGGGGCACCAGCCCGCTGTGCGGCGGCGGCAGCACCCCGCAGGGGCTGGGCCGGGCTCGGTTCCCCCCCCCAGCCTGGGGCTTGGCTCTTCTTTCCCCCCCCCCCCCCCCGGGCCTGGGCTCGGCTCTCTTCCCCCCCCCCCCCCCGGGCCTGGGCTCGGCTCTCTTTCCCCCCCCCCCCCCGGGCCTGGGCTCGGCTCTCTTTCCCCCCCCCCCCCCCGGGCCTGGGCTCGGCTCTCTTTCCCCCCCCCCCCCCGGGCCTGGGCTCGGCTCTCTTTCCCCCCCCCCCCCGGGGCCTGGGCTCGGCTCCTTCTTTCCCCCCCCCCCCCCGGCCTGGGCTCGCTCTCTTTCCTTCCCCCCCCCCCCCCCCGGGCCTGGGCTCGGCTCTCTTCCCCCCCGGGCCTGGGCTCGGCTCTCTTCCCCCCCCCCACCCCCCCCCCGGGCCTGGGGCTCGGCTCTCTTCCCCCCCCCCCCCCCCCGGGCCTGGGCTCGCTCTCTTCCCCCCCCCCCCCCCCGGGCCTGGGCTCGGCTCTCTTCCCCCCCCCCCCCCCCCCCGGGCCTGGGCTCGGCTCTCTTCCCCCCCCCCCCCCCCCGGGCTCTGGCCTCCGGCGCTCTTCTTCCCCCCCCCCCCCCCCCCCCCGGGCCTGGGCTCGGCTCTCTTCCCCCCCCCCCCCCCCGGGCCTGGGCTCGGCTCTCTCTTCCCCCCCCCCCCCCCCCGGGCCTGGGCTCGGCTCTCTTCCCCCCCCCCCCCCCCCCGGGCCTGGGCTCGGCTCTCTTCCCCCCCCCCCCCCCCGGGCCTGGGCTCGGCTCTCTTCCCCCCCCCCCCCCCCGGGCCTGGGCTCGGCTCTCTTCCCCCCCCCCCCCCCCCGGGCCTGGGCTCGGCTCTCTTCCCCCCCCCCCCCCCCGGGCCTGGGCTCGGCTCTCTCCCCCCCCCCCCCCCCCGGGCCTGGGCTCGGCTCTCTTCCCCCCCCCCCCCCCCGGGCCTGGGCTCGGCTCTCTTTCCCCCCCCCCCCCCCCCCGGGCCTGGGGCTCGGCTCTCTTCCCCCCCCCCCCCCCCCCGGGCCTGGGCTCGGCTCTCTTTCCCCCCCCCCCCCCCCCCGGGCCTGGGCTCGGCTCTCTTTCCCCCCCCCCCCCCCCCCGGGCCTGGGCTCGGCTCTCTTCCCCCCCCCCCCCCCCCCGGGCCTGGGCTCGGCTCTCTTCCCCCCCCCCCCCCCCCCCGGGCCTGGGCTCGGCTCTCTTCCCCCCCCCCCCCCCGGGCCTGGGCTCGGCTCTCCCCCCCCCCCCCCCGCCCCGCCCCCGCCCCCGCCCCCGCCGCCTGGGCTCGGCTCTCTTCCCGCCCCCGCCCCCGCCGCCTGGGCTCGGCTCTCTTCCCCCCCCCCGCCGCCGCCGCCTGGGGCTGGGCTCGGCTCCCCCACTCCTGAGCGTCAGGCCCCGCCCCGGGGAGCCTGGCCGGGCCCTGACCGGATGCGCAGGTTCCGCACGGGGTCGCGGGACCGATACACCGCCCCGCCGGTCTCCGCGCTCCAGCCCGGCTCCTCCATGGGCCCGCGGCGAGCCGGCTCTGCGCGTCCCGCCGTAAAGCGCGTCTGCGTCACCATGGAGATGAGCGGGGCTTCCCACGTGCCCGCCCATGAGCACGCGCGGGGTCTGTCTCCGCGCTGAGCGTCTCCGGGCTGGGCGGGAGGCGGCGTTCGGGGCGGGCAGAGCTGTGCCCCGAGGTCAGGGGGGAGGGCTGCTCCGCCCCCCCGTCCTGCCCCGCCCCCCTCGGTCCTGCCCCGAGCGAGACTCTGCTAAAGGAGCAGCCACACCCCCATCATCTCACCGCTGGGGAAACTGCGGCAGAGAGGGGGCCGTGGCTTAGCCAAAGTCACTCAGCAGCCCAGTGGCATCGGTGCTGGAATTATGGGCGATGAGGGTGCAACAGTAAATCAACAGGTTTGATTTACAGGGTTTATAGTTTAATAGCTTTCAGCACCCCCACTGAGCAGTTCCCGTCCAGTGCCCTGACTGCTCCCCCACCCGGCTTCCCCTTCGCCTGCTTCTGGTCGCACCTCGTGCTGTCCCCTATCAAAGGGTCTGGGGGAGCCTGTCCTATGGAGGAAGGCCCCCATCTGGCACTGGGGGGCATGAAAGCTGAAGCTGGAGGATTTAGGGCCCTCATAAATAGACTTGGCAGAATTACACACACCTATCTATCTGTATGTGGGTATAAAAACGTTAATAGATCATGCTTAAAAATAAACACATTTTTATTGATTTAAATTTTCACACGTGGGAATTTGAGGGTCACACAAACAACTATTGACAGTAACTACTGAGATTCAAAAACGTACTTGTTAAAACACAAATTGTCATCATGGGACTAATGAATTCTCAAACAAGAATTCCTCTTGTATCTGTAAATTTAGATAATCATCAATGGAAGTATTTTTTTGTTGGTATGTATGTGTATGGTGAAATTATTGTATGCAGTGTTGGTTTAGCCATGTCAGTCCCAGGATATTAGGGAGGCAAGGTAGGTGTCACCATCTCCTGGGGTGATTTCTTGAGGCACCACAGCTTCTCCTAAGGTGACCAGACAGCAAGTGTGAAAAATTGGGACAGGCGGTGGGGGGGTAATAGGCGCCTATATAAGACAAAGCCCCAAATATCAGGATTGTCCCTAGAAAATTGGGACATCTGGTCACCTAGCTTCTCCTGACTGACCCTCCTTAGTTTGCTATCAGTCAGATCAGTTCCTGGACCCTCACCTTCAAATTAATCCTGTCAGTCCTTCACTTTTTGGGCTTGCTGTCGCTTTCCTGACTGTTTTCTTGGAAGCAGTCTAGCGCCATGTTGTCACCAGCTTGCTGTCCCAGGCCTTTCTGTAGCTGCATTCTCCTCTTTATAGCAAGTCCAGTTTCCTCTATTGAGTGCAGTTGTGAGTGCCTGCCTCCAGGATTGGTATCTCTGTCTGCTGTGTGATCAAGCTGCTTGCTTGTAAATAGGAGACTTAATGCATGCATCATGGCCTCTCTCTATGCTGACCCACATCTACGAGTAGTGGATGTTGCCAAAAAAAAAAAAAAACAAAAAAAAAAAAAACACACCTCTGATGCACTTCATCTCGTTAAGGAGTCATGGGCTCCTGTTCTCCTGAAGACTGTTCAAAACTGCTTCAGAAAGGGAGGGTTTGTATGAACAACAGAAAATGCTGGCTTGGTGGACATTAACGTGCTGGCCGATGTTTCAGTTCCTGACCGTCTAACAGCAAAGGAATTTGAGGCCATTGTTGAGTTTGACAGTCATTTGGAGATGGAAGGTGAGTTCACTGATGCCAAATGTGCAGACGGTAGAGGTTGTCAGGTGCCTACAGGCTGAGGCACAAGTGGACAGTGGATGGGACGACGAACCTGCGCTACGGGCAGTGGACGTTTTCTGCAGAATATGCCAGAATCATGGCTTTGAGAGTGGTTATGAGGCTGCACGCAAAATTGAGAAGGATTTACAGTTGGAGGTGGCAAACTGTATGAAGAAGATACCAGTGGACAAATGGTGTTCTTAAAGTTTTTTGTATATGAAATACAGTAAAATTTTGTGCTGCTTTACTCTGTGACACACATGAGGAACACTGTAGGCTGAACTGCACTGTATTTACAGTTAGACACACATAGTAAGTTTTCTTGGGTGCTTTTTAAATGCTTGTCATGATAGAACTGTGTGCCACTGTAGTCTTTGTGACCTATGGCAACCTAAGATTTCCTAAATCTGCTCTAAGCATTGTGGTACACTATACAATATATCCATTTATCCAATATATCCATAAGCTTATGCTCAAATAAATTGGTTAGTCTCTAAGGTGCCACAAGTACTCCTTTTCTTTTTGCGAATACAGACTAACACAGCTGTTACTCTGAAACATTTCCCAGTATGTAGGAGTCACCTCAAATGCTTAAACATTATAACAAACAAACAAAAAACCCTAGGAAATGCATTTATTTTATAAATACATTGTGAAACAGTTAAGATTGCAATACGCCTAACACATCTCACAAAGAGAAATGAAAGCAAGGAAATGAAAATCTAAAAAACTGAATAGAATGTATGTGATATAGCTTGACTTTAGCAAAGCTTTTGATACGGTCTCCCACAGTATTCTTGCCAGCAAGTTAAAAAAATATGGATTGGATGAATAGACTATAAGGTGGATAGAAAGCTGGCTAGATTGTTGGGCTCAACGGGTAGTGATCAATGGCTTGATGTCTAATTGGCAGCCAGTATCAAGCAGAGTGCTCCAGGGGCAGGGGTGAAAGTAAGGCGGTATGGGCCAGTACGGCGTATGGGTAAAAAGTAGCTGCCAATACCAGCCCTACCGCTGACTTTGAAGTGCTGCCTGCCCCACTCTTTTGCCCCCCACCCCCCGTCACCAACAGGGGGGAGGAGAGTAGTAGCTTCCACAGGGCCACAATTTAAAAGGGCCCGGGCCCTTTAAATTGCCATTCCACCACCCTCATAGTGAAAAAGTTTTTCCTAATATCCAACCTAAACCTCCCCCACTGCAACTTGAGACCATTCCTCCTTGTTCTATCATCTGCTACCACTGAGAACAGTCTAGATCCATCCTCTTTGGAACCCCCTTTCAGGTAGTTGAAAGCAGCTATCAAATCCCCCCTCATTCTTCTCTTCTGCAGACTAAACAATCCCAGCTCCCTCAGCCTCTCTTCATTAGTCATGTGCTCCAGCCCCCTAATCATTTCTGTTGCCCACCGCTGGACTCTTTCCAATTTTTCCACATCCTTCTTTTTTCCCCCCTTCTTCCAGCGATTGGATCTGGTTATGCCTCTCTCAGCTAGATTAAAGAGCCATTTAATATCCAGTATTTTCCCTCCATGAAGGCACTTAAACAGTGCAATCAACTCACATCTCTATCTTCTTTTCTATAAGCTAAACAGAATCAAGCTCTTTCAATGTCTCATTATGAGGCATGTTCTCCATCCCTCAAATATGGCTCTTTTCTGCACCCTCTCCTGTTTTTTTACCCTAATTCTTGAAACATGGACACCAGAACTGAATTATGTTTTTTATCATGGGCATGTAGTGGCTTGGAGTGGTTCCCCCCTGTCAGCATCAGAGGGAAGCCACTCCACCCCACTATGCAAAGCTGATCAACAGGGAATTAGCAAAAAACAGTCAGTGTGTTTCAGCAGGATCCCTGCTCACCCAGTAGTGGGATTCCTTGCAATTGTTAGGGTCCTGTCCTGGGACCTGATAGAATAGGGTGGGTGGGTCCAGGTCTGCCTATCAGGTCCCAGGACAGGACCCTAACAATTGCAGGGAATCCCACTACTGGGTGAGCAGGGATCCTGCTGAAACACACTGACTGTTTTTTGTTTTTTTACACTGACTGTAGCTTCAGCAAATACAACCAGACTAATGCTTGGTTTCCCTAGGCTACTTCCTACCTGTTCATAGGGTATCATCACTCACAGGCCCTCAGGCTCCTTGGTAGCCAGCCATTCAAGCAGCTCCTTGGGGTAGTCACCCAGTGGAAGGAATTGGTACAACTCAGTCCCTGATTCAGAAAACAGCACATGTGACTCCCCTTCAACTGAGCTGGAGGACCCACCTCTTATACTTCCTGTTCCAACCCTCCACTTCTGGTACAAGGGGCGGGCCCATCCTGGCTCCACCCACCTGGTTTAAGTAGGTAAGAACCTCAGAGGGGTTTGGAGCCTGTTCAGTCTGATCCACCAGGTACCTGCTGAATTCTAGGCACAGCAAACACTAGGTTAACATGGCAGAATTTATTTCCCACCTAGGACTTTGTCCTTTAGAATCACTGGAGACACTGAGGTTTGTCCTTTTCCTCCGTCCCTCCCTCCTTTTTCTTCTTCTCTTGTGTCTTTTGTCCTTTTCTCCTGCTCCCTCCCTCCACTGGGTAGGAGGGAGTTGCTCTCCAGGTCTCATTGTTGGAGACCCTCACAAAGAAATGGGTCTGGAATAGTGATCCCCCCAGTGACCTGGACCATCCTTTGTAGGGTAACAAGATGTCCTGATTTTATAGGGACAGTCCCAATTTTCAGGGCTTTGTCTTATATAAGATCCTGTAAGCCCCTGTCCTAATTTTTCATATTTGCTATCTGGTCACCCTAATCCTTTGGGACATCTGGTGAGAGCCCTCAGCCTCTCACCTCTGAGTCTCAATGTTGATTGGCCAAGCAGAGAGCTATTGACAAGGAGAAAACTCAGATCCTTGTTCTCTCTCTCTCTCTCTCTCTCTTTTTATTTTTAAACCCAGCAAGTAAGTCCTAACCAATCATGTATGTGATTAATCTTGCTGCTTCTCCATTAATTGTCTCTGCGCAGTTCATGGTTCTCTCTAATATTCTAGTTCACACCTGCTTGGTTCCAGGATGGCCAGGTTCCTGAGGATGTTCAGGAAGAAGGCTCTGCAGGTGGCCCTAGAGCCTGAGGGAGGCAGCTGCCATCTTCCCCAGGAGTAGAGCAGCCCCTCTGTCCCTGCTGGTGGGGAAGCAGCTCTCGGCCTGGCCTTCTGTAGGAGGAAACCAGCTCCTGGTGCAGGCGCTGAGGGAGAGAGGCACTGGCGAGGCCCAAATGGAGCTGGCCCAGGATGCAGCTGGGCAGGCGGGACCAAGCCCAGGAGGGGAGCCAGGCAGGGTGGCTCTGGGGCTTCTTGTGTGGGAAGCACTGGCACCAGGAACCCAGCCCTGATTCCCAGCAGGAGACATTGCCGTGCCTGGTCATTGAGGACATTCCAGCCTCCCCAGGGCAGGAGGTGGAGGATCCCTGTCCCAGCACCAGCAGCTCAGTCCACTCCCCATGGGACAGCAGCAGATCCTGGGAGTCTGAGGAGGTAAGGAGCAGTGGGAGCTGCTGCCACTTGGGTCCCTGATTCCCCGGGGGGGCAGGCACCTCTTAGGGAGTCCAGGATAGTGAGAGGGGCTCACTGATACAGGCTCTTGAAGCTGCTGGGGGCCGAACGCATCCTTAAGAGGGGGGAGTGTGGGGCCTGCTCTGCCCTGGGTCTTTGAGGTGGGAAGGGGGGATATTAACACTGCTCTCCCCACCACGCCCCTGTCCTTCCCCTGAGTGGCAACAGGATTCACTCTGTCCCCTTCTCTCCCTGGTGCAGGGACCCCCAGGAACTCATTAGAGGAGATGGAGAAAGGGGTGGACATGGCCACAGAGGAAGCTGCCCTCCAGGTCCTGCTGGAGCAGCTCCAAGGCAGAGAACAGGTACAAACATTTCCCAGCTGGGCTGGAACCAACATTGTCCTGCCCCTTCCCAGCATCCCGACCCCCTGCAGGGGGTCATGTACCAGCTGATCCACCACCCCAATAGGGATTTATCCCACCTGATCCGGGACCCCCAGGATGGGATGTTTGTTTCACACAATCTGGTGTCCCCTCCCCAGTTCCTGACCCTGCCTGTGCAGGAATCATGAGTGATTTTTGAGAATGAGGGGATTTTCACTGTCCCCCCTCGAGGCCTGAGCCCTGGAGCTGGTGTGGATGAGGAATCCCATTGTACTTGTGCTAAAGCTCAATGGATCAACGCATTTTTCCATGGATTTCTGGAAGATAAATGCACTATTGAAATTCGACCCATATCCTATGTCGAGATTGGAGGAGTTGCTGGAAAGATCAGTGGCCACCAAATATATCTCCCCTTTGTCAGGTCAAGAGTGGGACTGGCAGATTCCTTTGATACCTGAGTCTGTGGTGTTTAGATGCTGCTTGTAATTTTTAGAACTGGGAGCACTGGCTGTTGGGAGTCTGAAAGGACAGAAAACAGGAAGCAGGGGGGGAGTTGAGGAGGCGGAGTGAGAACTATACAGGGTGCAGCAGCAGCTTGGTAAAGAAGTTTCCACTTTAAAAATAAAGTCCTGTTGAAGTTTGTTAGTAACTTGTCTGGTTGCTAGAACAGGGTCACAGGAAAAGACCTTATTCTCCATCCCATTTGGCCAATACTAATTCAAGATCAGGGCCGACCTTAGTGATGGGCAACGTGGGCGACCACCTAGGGTGCTGTGGTTGGAAGGTGCTGTGATCAAGATGCAAGGGGTTTGGGCTCCCTCTTGCTGCCTGCGGGGCATGGCCCAGCACAGCAAGAATGCCAGCCTGCTTGCTCTCGAGTGGAGGCCCCTGCTTGCCATCCCACCTGGTTTCCCAGCCTTGCTCTTAGTCCCATCTCCGCACTCTGCGAACTGGTGGGCTCTCCCCCCCGCACTCTCGCACCTTCTGGGACTGTCCCAAGCCCGGGCTGTTCCTCCTTCCCGCCAGCAGGCCAGTGAACTCTGTCCCCGTGCAGCGCAGCCGGCTGCGGCCCAGGAGGAAACGCTGCTCACAAGGGCCCCACACCCAGCCCGGACAGCAGCAGGACCCAGGTCCAGCCTTACAGGTAAGTGATGTGGTCAGGGGGGCACCAGGGTAAGCCTGGGGTGTAAGGATTTAGTAGGGGCCTTGGGACAATGGGGTGAGGAGGAAGCACGGCCCAGCAGTGATGGGGGGCTGTGGGGGGAGACCCAGGGAGGCAGCAGAGACCTGGGGGCAATGAGCAGCCAGGGAGCCCCAAGAGGGAGCGAGGCCTAGGGGCACCAAAATACAAGATCACCCAGGATGCCATTTTCCCTAAGGCCAGCCCTGTTCTAAAGAGCTAAGGTCGGGGAGGTGATATCTTTTCTTGTACCAACTTCTGTTGGGGAAAGAGACAAGCTTTTGAGCTGTACAGAACTTCTTTCTCCTAAGGAGCTGTAAGCCTGAGACTTGTTTTATTTCTGTAATTTTTTGTAATCTCACAGATGTTAACTAATTATTTGTCTAATTTTAAATAATGCTCTTCTTGCTCCTGGGGTTATTTTCTTTGGGGAAACATATTTCCTCAAAACTTTAAAGGCTTTGTAAAGATAAGGCCTTTGTCTGCAGTCATATTGTAAGGTCTAAAGCCTAAGGCCTTCGTCCCAAGCAGCAGCCATTAGCTGAGAAGCAGGAAGTCACATCCTCACAGTCCATCTAAATTACATGAGAACGATGTAATATCAGGCTGTTAAGAAGGAGACCCCGTCTTAACGGCCCCCACTATCACCAGATAAAGAAACAGATCTTAAGATGGTTAAAGAAAACTTAAAAAGAAAAGGAGTACTTGTGGCACCTTAGAGACTAACCAATTTATTTGAGCATAAGCTTTCGTGAGCTACAGCTCACTTCATCGGATGCATACTGTGGAAAGTGTAGAAGATCTTTTTATACACACAAAGCATGAAAAAATACCTCCCCTCACCCCACTCTCCTGCTGGTAATAGCTTATCTAAAGTGATCACTCTCCTTACAATGTGTATGATAATCAAGTTGGGCCATTTCCAGCACAAATCCAGGTTTTCTCACCTCTCAGCAGGAGAGTGGGGTGAGGGGAGATATTTTTTCATGCTTTGTGTGTATAAAAAGATCTTCTACACTTTCCACAGTATGCATCCGATGAAGTGAGCTGTAGCTCACGAAAGCTTATGCTCAAATAAATTGGTTAGTCTCTAAGGTGCCACAAGTACTCCTTTTCTTTTTGCGAATACAGACTAACACGGCTGCTACTCTGAAAGAAAACTTAGTTTGATAGCATTCTGTCTGTCAAGAGAACAGGAGTACTTGTGGCACCTTAGAGACTAACAAATTTATTAGAGCATAAGCTTTCGTGGGCTACAGCCCACTTCATTGGATGCATAGAATGGAACATATAGTAAGAAAATATATATATACATCTGTCTGTCAAGAAATGAGTTCTCAATAGTTGTGGTTGTGAAATCCTCATTCCTTTCATTATGGTTCCCACTTCTCTATTGTTTATCTGTATGGTCTCTGTCTGGTTCTTTAATTGTTTCTGTCTGCTGTATAATTAATTTTGCTAGGTGTAAGTTAATTAGGGTAGTGGGGTATAATTGGTCAGAGAATTATGTTACAGTATGTTCGGATTGGTTAGATAGATTCAGTAAAATGATTGGTTAAGGCAGGGCTGGTTCTAGGTTTTTTGCCGCTCCAAGGAAACGCCCCCCCCCCCCGCACTTTTTTTTTTTTTTTGGCTTTTACACATGTTTGCACTTTGCAATTTTTGTTTTGGTTTGGGTTTTTTTGACTGTTTAAAATTTTTAAAAAAATGAAAACAGAGAATTTGTAGTAAGTGAAATAAAACAATTTCCTACTAGTGTACTCATTTAGTTTTAACAAAATCACAATTGCAAATAATTTGGGTTCAACTATACACTGTAATGAAAAACGTTAGTGTCTTCCAGTGCGCCCAGTTTCTCATAAATTAAAAGAATTTATATGAACTGAATTTTTCTGGTTTTTATACTTGCGTAGTCTTTTAATAATTCAGTGAAATTTAATTTTTTTGCAGTGGTACTTTCAATTGAAATTAATATGAGTCCTGACAAACAATTTTGAGAAATGGTGGACCTCAAATAATTTTTTAGTAATTTCAGTTTTGAGAAACTGCGCTCACCAGAAGCCACTGATAGTGGTAATGTTAAAAGAAAGTGTAATGCTATAGCAGTGTTTAGAGTGAAAAAATAATTTCTTGCTATAAATTCTAATACTTTTAGAGGAGAAGTTTTAGGACTTATTAGCTCAGATAAAGCTATTAATTCATCATACAATTCTACTCCATCAATGTCAGCAGCATTATCAGTACTGAGCGCTAAATGTAGGTCTTGGCAGTGCTTCATGATGTCTTCTTTGGAAAACGGATTTTTAATATTTCAGATATCATATAAAAATTCAAAAGTTTCACAATGACCGTACAACTGATAAAATCTTTCTTCAATGGAAGTTATAGTTACATCCAAAATACAATAGAAACATTCAACTTTAAACCTTCCTTTTGGATTGAGAATAGGATCATCATGAGCCTCATAACAAAACTGTCTTGTTTTTTTTCGAGGACGAATGAATTGTTGAGGTGCAAACATCGGTTCAAAATCAAGATCCTGAAATCTGCTATTGTTGTTGCTTCTTTGACAGTTTCTTCAAATCCTTCATCTGAACAGTATTTTTTTAAATATTCCAGCATTTTATTCAAAATCGTCTTTGCCTCGGTTATGTCATGGTTATGTTCTGCATAACTTTGCTGGTCAAATTAATTTGATTTAGAATATTATGCCAAATAACTGTGCAACATGAAAATTGAAACTGCATCATTTTCTGAGCCAATGTTTCAGCTTCATGTCAAAATGAAGGATCATACAACAAGTCCTGGCTTATTTCGAATAGTGCATTGTAAATCTCTCCTGATGAATATCGGAATGGTCTAATAACATCTATCCTGCTTTCCCATCTAGTTTGACTTAGAGGTTTAAGTTTGAAATTTTGTTCAAGATGCTTCTTCAAAACTTCAAAACTGCCCAACAGTGTGTGGAAGCACTAATGAAGTTGTAAATTGCTTGCACTGTGGTAAAATATGAAATGGCATCTTTAGATGATTTGGTGGCATCACTGATAACCAGATTGAGCGAATGTGCATGGCAAGGAATGAAAAAAGCTCGATTATTTAAATTCAGTATTCTTTGCTGTACACCTGCGTGTCGTCCTCGCATGTTTGAGCCGTTATCGTACCCTTGGCTGCGCATATTTTCTAAAGGTATTCCATAGTGTTCCAATCTCTGTAGAATTACATCTGTGAGAGCTTTCCCAGTAGTTTTGTTCACTGGTATAAATTCTAGAAACTGTTCACGAATTTTCACTTCTGCATTTTCATCAGTTTTCACAAATCATAAAACTATTGACATTTACTCGGTTTTGCTCAGATCCTGAGTACAATCAACTATAATTGAGTAATATTTGGCATGTTTCAAATCCGATAAAATTTCATTACGCACTCCATTAGAAATTAATTGTATTATCTCATTTTGTGTATTTTTACCCAAATAATGGGTGTGAATCTCTCCATCTTTCACTCTTCGTACATGCTCAGCCATAACACTATCAAATTTGGCCAATAACTCAGCCAATTTCAAGAAATTTCCATTGTTATTCTCATATAAAATATCTGAGGATTAACGGAATGCGAGGCACCGTACGGCAAGGAAACTAATGATTGCCAGTAAATGTTCCAACACAGCTTGCAAACATAGAATTTCTGAATTTAGTAGATGTTGCTGTACCGCATTGATTTTTGTACTGGGACATAATCTGTTTGATAGCTCAATCCAATTTGTCAACGAGCGTAAATTATTTTTTGATGTTTCATGTTCTTTCAAATGCTGATGCAAATTTCACCAGTCATTAAAACCTGCAGTTGCCAGAAGAATGTCCGAGTTACAGAACAGTTTGCAGCAAAAACAAAAAACTACATCTTTGGTCTGTGAATACACTAACCACAATCTATTAATTTGTTCCCCATTTTTCATTTTTTTCTTCATACTGGATAGCATAAATCGACAATTTGACTCATTAAATGGATATTCAAATGTAGGATCTAGTTTTGAAGGACCTTTTTTCACAATAATCATTCACATTGCATCAGTAATTATTGTCAGCCATGTACTTGGATCCGATCCTATGTCAGTCTCGCCATCTTTCAATATTTTGTTCTTCAGTTTTAGATTTGGATAACAGTTCTTCATTTATGGACTCTTTAGCTGAAGAAGTAAATCTTTGGATGGTTTGTGATTGTTCGTCTTTATCAGTTAGCGTAGATAATCTTTGGTCAGATTGTTGTTCATCTTTATCAGTTGATAAAGATAATCTTTGGTTCAACTGGTCTTCATCAGTTGATGAATTATCACTTTCCATGCATTGCGTAGAGCTTTCTCCTTGATTGTCGACTTTTTAAAAATACTTATATGAAGTACGAGATAGTTTTTCTTATTCTTTTTGCCGTTTCTCTCTTTGTTGCGGTAGGCAGCACTGGAAAGTTGTTTTCGTTTTTGTCCCGGCATTTTAGCCCTATAACCACTGGCACCAATGTGACATGGAAATTGGGGCAAATGGCGCCGATAGGGTGGCACAGTACACACAAGTAATTGTGATTCCTGATTTAATTAATCAATAACCCTTAACATTAACACATTTACGCACGTTCACATTGAGTGACCATGTCACGACGTGACGTGATATTATTCACGTCACACTCCTATTGCACTACTGTACTTGGCCATAGGTAAGGCGCTAGTCATTAAGGGCGAGAGAGCTCCCTACGAGCTGGGACACACACTGGACCCAGCCCTGCCTGGCATTTTCCCAGCACTGAGGCCACCCAGCTGGGACTCGGAGCCTGAGGGACATGCAATGGAGAGAGCTTTAGGGCTGGGCTTCGGCCAAGGAAGAGGCGCTGGACTGGCTGGACGGATGCTGCCCCTCTCTGCCCGGTCGCTCGCCCTCTATAAGGGGGAGGCAGGAGGAGACCCCAGGCACTGGCATGCTGTGTGGGGCTGGGGAGGGACGCGGCAGCCTCTGGGACTCCAGCAGGCAGAAGCTCCCCAGGTGTCCTGGGGACCATCCCGCCCAGCCCGGCTCTTACCTTGCTGTGGATCTGGCCTGAGGTGGACACTTTCTGGACGAGTTTCTGGGGGCCCTCATGCTCCCCCTTGCTGTCCGAGGACTCATCTCCTGCCGCCGGGGCCTGGGGCTGCTGCTGGATCCTGGCCTCGCTCATCCTCGCCTCGGCCCCGGCCATCTTCTCAGACTCCTGCCGAGAGAGAACACATGAGTTCGGCTCAGCCCGGGCTGCCACTCCCCTCCCCTCCACAGGCAGGAGGCAGCGCAGGGGAGAGGAGGAGGAGGCGGCGGCAGGGACACGCAAGGAGGAGCCCACAGCCGGCGCTGGAGGAGCGGCCCACCTGGCCGCCATGGTCCGCCACCACCCCTTGCGCTCTGCAGCCGGGGCAGGGCCGCGCTACCAGCGGCCGCCTGAGGGGGTGTGGCCGCTGCCCGTGGGAGAGTGGTGGGGACATGCTCCCCACTGAGTCGGTTCCCTCTGCCCCACCGCACAGCCCTGGCGGCACCCGGTCAGAGCAACAGGCTGGTTACCACCCCCGGAGCGGTCAGGATCCAGCCCAGGACGCTGCCTCAGGTCGGAGCTGTGGCCCCAGCATTATGCCGCCCTTGGTAATTTGCCGCCCCAAGCTCCTGCTTGCTTTGCTGGTGTCTAGAGCTGCCCCTGGGTTAAGGTATAGCTAAGCAGGACTCAAGTTTCGCTATATAAACTGGGGTCCAAGAAGGAGACCAACTGGGAAGAGAAGAATAAGAAGAGGGAAAGACCTGGAAGAAGAAGAACTCACCCCCAAGACTCAGCCTAAGATCAGAGCTGTTAAGAATCCTCTGCAGCAACTAGGACCCAGACAAGACCAACCTTGCCTGGCCAACAGGTAAAGTCCGCCTGCATGACCAGGATTGGTGAGCATTGTATGCTTAATGTTTATTCTGCTTGGTAATTGTTAATAAATAGAGAATCAGGATATTACTGTGTAAGGCTCTTTCACTGGTAAAAGGTCCTGCACACCTGCAGAAGTAGTATACACCCGGAGCTCCACATATTGGGAAAGGGTGTGGGTACTTAAATTGATCAGGTTAGTTACACCCTGAGCCCTACAAATTGGGTACGGGTAGCCCTGAGCCCTACGGATTGGGTAACGGTAGGTGCTTTTCATCTGGAGCCCTATGAATTGGGAAAAGGTGGGGGTGCCTAAATTAACCAGGTTACACCTGGAGCCCTATGGACTGGGAAAAGGTGGGGTGCCCTATTGTGTGCAGGTAACAAATTGGTAGAGAATGCAGGCAGCCTAAGGTCATTTGGACCAAATCAATAGAGCCTCACACAGTGAATAGTCGTACAAAGGTAAGAACAGCAGAAAGGGTTGCTACCTGCTTGACAGAATGAACACTCTGAAGCTTCAGGAGGGAATAAAGAAAAGGAACCAGGAGGGGTAGGGGTTAGTTGAGGAACCCACCCTCCTTGCTAGCACAACGGGGTCCATGCCCATGGGAACAAGATTCCTTCCAGGAGTCTGCTTTTAAGGTGTTTGAAGCATTCTGTAAGTGCATGAAGCCAAAACCAAAGAAAAAGGCTATAAAAGCAGCCGCTGGTTGGGCATTATGGAAAGCTGTCACTAATCTCTCCAGCTTGGTAGTACTCCAGGAAACGCAATTGCAGGATTACAAATTGGAGTTGGATAGAGTTCAGGATAATTTGGCTCAGGATAAGGCATCTCAGTGTGCTAGTGCGGCTTCAGCATTACAGAATGCAACAGCTCTACAGTCAAAAGCAGGAGAATGTGAACAGCTGACACTGAAAGTAGAAAACCTGAATGGGGAGGTATCTACATTGCAAATGAAGCTGGGGGATGCTTGTGCTGCTGTTAGAACAGGGTTACGAGAAAGGCAGGATCGGGCCCAGACAAGCAGCGAGCACACAGCCTACAGGCAGCAAATAGACTGTTGGGAGCCCAGAGGGGCAGAGTTGCAGCAGTAAGGGGAGGAGTAAGTGCGAGCACTGGGGATACCGACACCTGGGATGATACTTGGAATGGGAATGGGAATAGTTGGATCAATCGCAAATGGAAAGATCCTGGATGGCCATACTCCCTCGCCCCCATGCCTTTCCTGAAGGGCCCTATGCCCCTGTGCAAAGGGAATTGCAGGATTTGAAATTAAAGGCACAACAAGTCAATCCTGTGGCTCCAGTTCCCAGGAGGGTGACAACAAAAACAGAACCTAACCCAGATGATGCACAACATCAAGGGGAAACAAGGCAAAATATTACAGAAGTTTCTGATTTTACTCCGAATCAGGTACGGGTGACTGCTCAGTTATTGGGACTCCTAGATAAAGATACATGTCTGGACTGGTGTTGGTGCGAACTGGGTGGAGGCTGGCAGATTATAAAGTTTTAGCCCAGGCCTGTACTAATGCTTCTGACTGGGCAGTAATACGGGATGCTGAGGAGCATTTATTTGCAGACAGCAATTTTTTGCTGCTGCTAGCATGTGGAACTGGGTGAAGGAAGTAATGAAGGTAGTGATGTCTGCCCGACAACTGGGGAGGTTGTTCTATGCAACAGAACAGGGGCCCCAGGAGTCCCCAGAACTGTATTTTACTAAAAAGGAGTTGTCAGAACTTGTCAGAAGCTACCGGTGTGGTGCTCTGCTCGTGTTTGGTGATGATAACAGTTGGCTGCGTGCATGTTCCCTCTGTGTGCTCTCCCAGCTCTGCGCAGATAGCTAACACAGCAGACCCCGAGAGAACCCCCAATAACCACAGACTCTAGTAAGGTACGAAGGCACGTCGGCCAGGTTTATTGCTCAAACGAAGCACAGTGATAGTTCCCCATAGACTCTACAGGGCATACTACGAATTTGTGCTCCCTGGCAATGGACTCAGCTCAGTCAGTGGCAGGACTTTCCACTGCCCCCTAGGCCGGACAAAGACACCACCCCAGGGATGCATTCTTATACACAGGTACAAACAAGTTACATAACGCTCCTGACGCATTGAGGTGCAACCCCTTTACGTAACTATGCACCACCCTTCTACGTAGTGAGGTGCCGCCTCTCACCTTGTACATGTTGGTTCGAACAAAACAACTCTCTCCATCATACTAGCCTTTTGCCCCGTCCTTGTTATCTATGTGGATGGTATAAGAATGTTCTTGTACCATTTGTATACAGTTCTGCTATCGAATACACTTTAGATATATGTTTGTGCAACAGCATATGTTTATGCAACCTCAGCCTTTTCCTTGACAGCTTCTCTGAGCAGGGCCTGCCTCTGGCTCACAGCTTAACTTTGCTTTATATTAGCAAAGTCTTGACCATTACTTTAGCTCAGGCCTTAGGTCTCATACCGGGCTCCTGATACCAAGGGTTTATGTTTCAGGGCCTCATCTTACTACACTAGTCCTGGCTGCAGGATTGTGCCAACGGTAATTGGGACTCCCCCCCAATTACAGTGTGTTAGGTTTTAAGGTTGGAGTATTAGACGGTTTGAATTAAAAAATGAAAGTAATTTTAGAACCCATAGATCCAGCTAGGGGATACCCCGAGTTCAAACAGGACATTTCTCGCGCAGCTGTAATTTTCCGAGACACACAGGGACAAGTGGGAAAAGGAAATAAGGACAGGAAAATAGAACCGGTCCAGGCAGTAACTTTTGCCAACAATGAGCCCCCGTTTGACCAAGGGAATCTGGGGACAGAAGGGCCCGATGCACAATGGTATGCTAGAGGAAGAGGACGGGGAGGAGTTCCAGGCAGCAAGGGGAGCAAGAAGGAGAAATGGATATTGTCACACCCCCATGACACCCCCCTCAGGCAGTACTCTGGCAAGGCAGATCAGCACTGCATGTTGCTAATGCTGTTGCAAGCGTCGCAAAGCATTTTGGGGAGGGTCAAAGGTGTGAGTGGGGAGTGGAAGATTCCTTTGCAGGTTGCGAGAGGCCAAAGGGGGAAGGAGGGAGAGAGCAGAGAACAAGTTAACTCAACACTTCGGCTAGCTCGGTCCAAAGATAAGACGCTGGCTCCAGTACAAGGCCACAGCACACAACTGACGCTCGGCAGCCTGCCAAGAAAGACTGGCGGGGGGGAGCCTGGATACCAGCCACAAGAAAAGAAGATTCAACTGCATAAATCTGCAGTGGCTGCAAAACCGAGCGAGACAGTGAAGGCTGACGAGGGGGAAAACAACTGATGTAGTGTCCCTAAAGCCAGGATGTTTTGGGAAAACCAAAGAAGTCACGAAAGGCCAGCTGGGTTTTCCCCCTCGTCAGCCTCCCCTCACTTATGAGGCCAGTACAAAGAGCATTGGGGGGGGGGGGCAGAAGTCCTGGACCGAGACGCCCCCAAAGGACCCTAAGGTTTAAAACCCTCCTGAGAGCTGAAGCAAACTGGAGATTGACAGTGGACCCTGGATGACCTGTGCGTACAGGACAGAACTCCCATCCACCCCTCCCCTTCTCCTTCTTACATTACACCCAGGCCTGGCCAGCCTCGGGTAGTGCGGGTGTGAGTATGAAAGTGGGTTAGGGCTTGGGGCACTAACACTTTCTTCCTTCCTCTGAGTGACATGGGGAACCCCTCCCCCCCAGCACTCTCGGCTGTTATTTTATTATTTTGTCAATAAAGCTTTAAAACTTAGACACTTGGTGTGTTCCGTCATCTCTTCCCTTAATGATCCCGTGGCCTCAGCCTGATCACCTGACGCCTCAGGCAGACTGGTAACAGAAATCTGTCACAATTTTGGTGGAGAATTGCGGAGGTGGGGGAGCCCTATGGAGCGCACCAACTGCTTTGCCCTTGTTATTTCATGTTTGCGGTGTCTGGCACTGTTGGTATTGCATGTTGGGGATTTTATGATTAAAGGTGAGCCCCACCCTCAGTCGTAGTATGACAGAGAACCGGAGGGAGGTTTAGCATTCCTCTCTCCACCCCGGTTGGCGGGGGAAGGGTGCAGGTGGGTCTACCCCTGGTCGTAGAAGTACCGGGCAATAGGAGGTGGTCTTAGAGACCCTCGCTCCACGCGACAGGTATCCTCAGTGCATACGCCCTCAGTTGTAATATGACTGAGTTGAAGAGGAGAACATGGGAGTATTAGGATGCAGATACTCAAGCCTGTCTGCAAAGGCCTATACTTTAAGAATTTAGGTGTATGTTTATCATTTAGCTAGTTATAGAGGTATAAAAGAAAGAATCTGTGTAAGGGCCTTCTCCCACTGTGACAGTCTGAGGCCCTGTTCTTAGGCCAATGCCTTTGGCTAAGCAGCGGAGGCAGCCATAAGCTGGGAAGCGAACAGTCACCTCCTCACATTCCAACCTAGTCATATTGAAATAAGGCAATCTGGGGCTGTTAGGAAGGTGATCCAATCTATCACCTCCAAAGAAAGGGAAGAGCCTAGAAGATGTAAAAGGAAATTTAGTTTGATAGTTTTCTGTCTGGTAAGCACTCACTTATCAATAGACACAGCTGGGAAACCCTTATGTCTTTATAGCTGTAGTTGTGAAATCCTCACTTCTGTATTGTTTTGTCCCACTTTGCTATTGTTTATTTTCATGGTCTCTGTCTGGTTCTATGATCGTTTCTGTCTGCTGTATAATTAATTTTGCTGGGTGTAAACTAATTAAGGTGGTGGGATATAATTGGTTAGCTAATCATGTTACAATATGTTAGGATTGGTTAAGTAAATTTCAGTAGAATGATTGGTTAAGGTATAGCTAAGTATATTACTATATAAATTAGGGGCAAACAGGAAGTAAGCTGGGATTTGAAAATAAGGAAAAAGGAACTTGGATTTAAGCTTGCTGGAAGTTCACCCCAATAAACATCGAATTGTTTGCACCTTTGGACTTTGGGTATTGTTGCTCTCTGTTCATGGAAGAAGGACCAGGGATGTGAGAGGGTGAAGGAATAAGCCCCATAACAAGGGTGTCTCACTCTGCCCGGGAAGGGTTGTGGTGTATGTACCCTGAGTGGGATCAGACCGAGTAATATGGAGGGAGGCTTAGCATCTCTCCTTCCGGCCCCGCAAAGGGGGGGGGTGAGGGGGGGGACATTGTAAGCCCTGGTGCCGGTGTGGGCAACGTGAAATCTCAAAGTGATTAAAAGACCTTCAGAGTTGTATTAAGGGATTGTGACAGCATGTTCAGGAAACAGAAGGGTACAGCTGCGGACTTGGGAGTCCCACAGTCATGGATGATGGGTTCAAGGCCGGACGTATGGGCATTAGGGAGCGCGGACACTGTAGTCCAGCTGCCCGGTCAGCTGGCGTCACGGGAGGCAGGTGGACCTGATGCCTGAGCCACGGGGGAGGCAGCAAAGAGGGACGGGACCCTGCTGCCTCTTTCAAAGGGGGAGTGAGGTGAAGACAAGGGAAAAAAATCTAGGGGCAGCTGTGGGATTAATTTGGACTGCAGCAGCTATGTGGTATCAAATGTTGTTGGGACAAAAAGAGGAGTTGGGGAAAAGGAAAGAGGTGTGTACCCGACAGCTGTTGGAAATGGAGCAACTGAAAGTGCAGATTACTAACCAGGCTGCAACCCAAGCCTATGCCCAGGACAAGTTGCATGCCTTGAGACAGGACTTCCAGGCTGAAAAGGCAGAATGCACCCACCTGGAAGCACTGGCTAAGCAAGTACCAGTCCTTCAGGGACTAGTCAAAGACTTGACTATTCGTGCTCAGCATACACCACAACGGCAGCTTGCTCACCATGAAAAGAAAATTAAACAGTTTAAACGTCAGTTGGCCATGTGTTCAGTCCAGGTGGCGAGCCTCACGGCAGATGAATCGGGTGACCCTTGTGGGGGTTTGATCTCTCCCTTTGTGAGGATCCTCAATTGTTGCACCCCTATAGCAGCCCTCATTAAGACCGAGGAGAAGTCCAGTGGGTGAAGGGGGAGAAGGCCATATGTACGGCACCCCCAACTACGAGGAGAGCACCCCGTGGGGTGATTATGAAGAGGAAAGGAACCAGGAGGGGTGGGGGCTAATTATGGAGCCCACCTTCCTTGCTAAATTGGTAGTGGAACAAAGCCTGTGCCCATGGAAAGGGACGGTGCAGTGAGAAAAAAAGGATTGGGCCCAGACAAGCAGGCAGGCAACAGATAAGGAAATTGGAAAACAAGTTGGAAGCCCTAAGGGCAAAGTCGCAGGAGTAAGGGAAGCAGTAAATACAGGCATGGGAAATTCAGATCCCTGAAACAGTACTTGGAATGGTAAAATCTGAGTTGATAACGGTGTCATTTTGGGAGATAAGCAAGTGATTTAAGGAAAGAGAGTGAGAAGTTAACTCTGCAGAGGCTGGAGGGAATTAAGCAGTTAAACGTTGTAACAGTGTTAAAAAGGAAAAGTGTTATAAAAAGAAAATTCTTGGTTTCTTTGCAGCCATTCTGAAAGGAAAATGGGCCCTTTTCCAAAGGAATGTCTGTAAATAATCCAGGCAAAGAGACTATCTAATTGAAATCATTTGACTGTGGACAATTTAGTCAAATTTGTTAAAAGAATATAAGGGGGTTCTGTTGAAACTTAGCTGCCCCAAATGTATAAGTGGAATGTAATTTATATACAGCTATGTAAAAACAGAGCAGTGTATATTGTAAAAGGGGTAAAAGAAATGCAAACATAAACATGCTACTTAATTAAAATCCTTTTAGGGCTTCAAGAGCCACAATAGGCTGTGTTTTCTTTTTCAAATTTTTGTATGTTTTAAAAGCAGGAGTTGAGAGTGAAAAGTAATCAAAACTCTGGTGAAACTTGATTGTGTCCCTTTTAAGACAGAGTCTATGAGCTGCTAATGGCTTTGAATCCAAAAGCAAGCCAGAAAGCTCTGTGTTAATGCAAATTACCTAACTGATAAAGGTAGAAGCCATTGAAATCTGGCCTGCCTATAGAACAAACAGGGTAATTCTTCTGTTTTGCCTGCAACCAGCAAGGGTATTTGTAAAAGAAAGGAATATTTTAAGCAATAATATGCCACCCCCAAAGCGGTAGAAATATGTTTTTCTTGTCTTTCAGAACAACAGGAAAAGCTAATGCTGGCTGAAAAGCAACCCAGAATACCATGAATCTACTGTCACAATAAAAATTGTGTTTTGTGTTCTATGGTTTGTCTTGTGTTGTTTGTCTTGTTGCTAGCACTGTTGTGTATCAATTGTAGGGATACCTCCTCAGATAGCAGACACCATATTAGGAGAAATTGGTTTTGGAGCAGTGATCATAAATACTGTAGACCTGGAGGTGATTAAGAATAAATTAAGCTCTCTGTCCCAGCTACAGGACAGCCTAATACAAAAACAAATGAAAAGGAAAATCATACTGCTATTGCACGTGGGATGTACTGGAATGCAGATACTTGCTTTGTTCACCTTGGAACGTAAAATGTTTTGGGTAGTATCAGGATACACTAAGGTTTTGATACACTTGCTAAAGCAAAGCAAAAGATCACTGTTTGATACTTATCAATACGAATGGATGCAGTATGTTTCTGGCATAGTAAGACCAGACCTTTTAATTGGGGAAATTGTTAAAAATGCACACCAACAAGCTCTGGAAGCAAGGATATGGAAAGTTAGCCCACTCCTCATATGGCACATGGAATCTTTCTGGCTACCCCAGGCCTCGAGCCAGTGGGCTGGGGAGGGAGGGAAGCTATTGGACACCAGGGGTTGTACCGAGTGGACTCCTCGGGTGTGCTTGTCTTTGCCTGTTGCTCCAGAGCCTTGTAGTGACGACATTTCACTAGGATCCTGTATGTAGGATGAATTGGATAATGAGACCAAAGTACTGTATAATGGACAATGTGTATGTGTTAATTCCTGGAAAGAAGTGTTTTGGGAGGATGGAAGTGTTAGCAACCCGCTAGTAGACAGATGTAAATCTAATGTAAATACTGTGTTTACCAATAATCACATTTACTATTTGCCACAACCAAAAAAGTCTCAGCTTTGCCCAATTGAAGGAGGAGCTATGTGAAACCCACGAAGCCATAGAGACTGCTTTAGATAAGGAAAAGGCCGAGCGTAAGGGGATCGTCGTTAAAGACATCCGGCGATGGCAAATTAGAAACAAGGTAATGTCGCAAAAGCTGGGGAAGGCAGCCCACAATCTGGACATCAAGTGGGTGGGTCCGTACTCCATCGTGAACCGCATCTCCCTGGTAGTGTACCAGCTTCAGCTACCAGGCAAACTAAAATGAGTGTATGCCAATCAGCTCAAAACATATGCTTCCCCCTAGGTTTCTGGTCATGGCATCGTGGGCCTTGGTTGTGGACCAGCCACCTGCCAGGACCATCCGGGTTTCCAGCTGTCCATGGGATTATCTGGATGATTACAATTATCAGGAGAAAAAATACCTCCCCTGGATTCCATGGGGATGAACCCTGTTCCTCTTTTATCTTTGAAAACTCATGGCGAACGGGGAAGTCCCAGATGACTGGAAAAAAGGCTAATGTAGTGCCAATCTTTAAAAAAGGGAAGAAGGAGGATCCTGGGAACTACAGGCCAGTCAGCCTCACCTCAGTCCCTGGAAAAATCATGGAGCAGGTCCTCAAAGAATCAATCCTAAAGCACTTACATGAGTGGAAAGTGATCAGGAACAGTCAGCATGGATTCACCAAGGGTAGGTCATGCCTGACTAATCTAATTGCCTTCTATGATGAGATTACTGGTTCTGTGGATGAAGGGAAAGCAGTGGATGTATTGTTTCTTGACTTTAGCAAAGCTTTTGACACGGTCTCCCACAGTATTCTTGTCAGCAAGTTAAAGAAGTATGGGCTGGATGAATGCACTATAAGGTGGGTAGAAAGTTGGCTAGATTGTCGGGCTCAACGAGTAGTGATCAATGGCTCCATGTCTAGTTGGGAGCCGGTGTCAAGTGGAGTGCCCCAGGGGTTGATCCTGGGGCCGGTTTTGTTCAATATTTTCATAAATGATCTGGAGGATGGTGTGGATTGCACTCTCAGCAAATTTGCGGATGATACTAAACTGGGAGGTGTGGTAGATACGCTGGAGGGCAGGGATAGGATACAGAGGGACCTAGACAAATTGGAGGATTGGGCCAAAAGAAATCTGATGAGATTCAATAAGGATAAGTGCAGGGCCCTGCACTTAGGACGGAAGAACCCAATGCACAGCTACAGACTAGGGACCGAATGGCTCGGCAGCAGTTCTGCGGAAAAGGACCTAGGGGTGACAGTGGACGAGAAGCTGGATATGAGTCAGCAGTGTGCCCTTGTTGCCAAGAAGGCCAATGGCATTTTGGGATGTATAAGTAGGGGCATAGCGAGCAGATCGAGGGACGTGATCGTTCCCCTCTATTCGACATTGGTGAGGCCTCATCTGGAGTACTGTGTCCAGTTTTGGGCCCCACACTACAAGAAGGATGTGGAAAAATTGGAGAGAGTCCAGCGAAGGGCAATAAAAATGATTAGGGGTCTGGAACACATGACTTATGAGGAGAGGCTGAGGGAACTGGGATTGTTTAGTCTGCAGAAGAGAAGAATGAGGGAGGATTTGATAGCTGCTTTCAACTACCTGAGAGGTGCTTCCAGAGAGGATGGTTCTAGACTATTCTCAGTGGTAGAAGATGACAGGACAAGGAGTAATGGTCTCAAGTTGCAGTGGGGGAGGTTTAGGTCGGATATTTAGGGAGGTGGTAGAATCTCCTTCCTTAGAAGTTTTTAAGGTCAGGCTTGACAAAGCCCTGGCTGGGATGATTTAATTGGGGATTGGTCCTGCTTTGAGCAGGGGGTTGGACTAAATGACCTCCTGAGGTCCCTTCCAACCCTGATATTCTATGATTCTATGATTCTTGTGGTGGCCTGGAGTGGAAATGGAATGGGAAGCCTAATAGCAATTACTGATCTCGGGATGTAATATTTTTGTTTCAGGGTAACAGCCGTGTTAGTCTGTATTCGCAAAAAGAAAAGGAGTACTTGTGGCACCTTAGAGACTAACCTATTTATTTGAGCATTGGAATATATAATTGGACGATCCAAAGTCATAGTACAAACAATACATTCCCCATTGAAATACATAATATAAGGAAAAGCACAGGAAGGGCAGGTATCTAATCCTAGGTTGGCAAAATGGACTTTGGCCCTTGTAAATCGAGGGATAACTGTAGAAAAGGGAAAGGTACTATCCCTGTACCATATGGCCCTGTAGTGCAAGGACAAGACCATGAGTGTCCTCTCCCAGAGCATAAAATGCTGGAGTGGCCAGTGAAATCAGGACTCACCCTAAAGAAAGCCCAGGAGAAAAATGCACAAATGTGGTTCATGGATGGGTCTAGCTATTTTAATGCTGGGAGAGCTAAAACAGGATGTGGAGCTGTAAAGATAAATACTAACCAGGAACTAAAGGGACCAGTAAAGCCACACTCGGCACAAGCTGCAGAAGTGGTGGTGGCCTGCTTGTCTGGGCCCAATTCTGCCTTTCTTGTAGTACTGTTCTGAAGGTGTTACAGGTGGAGGCTCAGGAAGCCACCCTGGCGATATTTACCGATTCGGACTGTGTGTGCAGAGCCGTAGTGGGGTGGCTACCCATGTGGACAGCTAGGGACATGTACATGGGAGACGGAAAGCTAGTAGCTCAGGCACAGTACTGGAAGCAAGTGGTGGCTTTAATAAAGGGTAGAAGGGGGGATACGTATGTAACACATGTGAAAGCACATCAGAAAACAGGGAGTGAGGAAGGACTTTGGAATAAAAGGGAAGATGTGTTAGCCAAACAAGGGGCCCTGTTAACACAAAGCAAGGAAGAGGAGTGTAGTAACCAGAACACAAAAACAGGTGACAAGCCCAGAGATGTTGGATTTGCAAACCCTGCAAGAAGGAGACGAAGAAATTAAACAATTACTGAAGCAAAAAACAATCAGAGGAAAATGGCATGTACAAAAAGACCCACAAGGGGTAGTGTGGGTCACAAAGCATGACTCAGACCTTGGGAAACAGCCTACAAGATTACTAGTACCTAAGAAAGTTAGGACTGAATTGATTCAATATATGCATGAGCAAGGGCATTTTGGGGTGGACAAAACTTTGGAAAGGGTCAAAGCTACAGGGTGGTGGCCCACCCTAAAGGAAGATGTAAAGCAATGGTATAATAATTGTTTGCAATGTGCTATGGTCAATGCAGACCCACAGGTACAAAAGGGTCCCATTGCTCACCAAAGATTTGAGGGTCCATGGACCCGGTTACAAATAGACTATATTGGACCTTTACCGGTTACCCCCAAGAAACAACAAGTATTGTTTGCAAAAGGAAAAGGAGTACTTGTGGCACCTTAGAGACTAACACATTTATCTGAGCATAAGCTTTCGTGAGCTACAGCTCACTTCATCAGTGGAAAATACAGTGGGGAGATTTATAATTTGGTAAGTATAGATCCCTTTACAAAATGGATAGAAGCCATCCCAACAAAGACTAACACAGCTTTGACTACAGCCTGACAATCGTTTAATATGGTGTTTAGCCAGTGGGGGCTGCCCAAGGAAATCAATTCAGACCAAGGGCCACACTTCATTGGGGAAACTCTGCAGGAAATGTGTAAATTATTAGGCATTAAGCAAAGGTTCCATATTGCAGGCCACCCCCAATCCTCAGGACAAGTGGAACAAACTCACCGCACTCTAAAGGAGGCTTTAAGAAAAATGGTAAAAGAAAATGGAAAAGATTGGGATGAAAAACTGCCTCTGATTCTAATCGCCCTAAGGTCAGTCCCAGCAAGTCACGGGTATACTCCTTTGTAGCAATGACAGGAAGAGACGTGCGAACACCCCAACAATGGTGGCTAGATATAGATATTCCAGATGGGTGGCAACCCAAAGTGCTAAATGAAAATAGCAGACCAATTGGGCCTTAATGTAAAAAAAGGTGGATAAAATTCTGGGCTGGGTGAAGAAGCACGGTTGAGTGGGAGGTTGGGGACCAGGTGCTGCATCGGAAATGTGCAGAACAAGCTCACTCTTCGGGTATGAAATGGGAAGGCCGCAGGAAACACTGTGGAGAAGGCCAGCCCAACAGCATACCATGTAGAAATCTGGTCAAAAAGGCTAAACAAGCTATTCTTCACAGTTTAAACCATGGAAAGGGGATTCCAAGCAGTAACCTCTAATTGTTACCACCACCAAGGGGGGGTGGTTAGAAAAATGTCTATTTTGTCTTTCAGAGTTCCAAAAAAAAAGAAAAAAAAATGGCTGGTGCGAGCAGAAGATCACAAGTAACCCGGACACCCTAATGAAAAAGCTTCTGTCACAACTCTGTGTGTGTGTGTGTTTTTTACGTTACATGTTGTTTGTCTGGTAGCCAACCCTATTCGCTGGCCTGTCGACATCCATGCAGTAAACGTATGGAAAATAATTTCTGGGTGATGGTACAATGTTGGCTTAATCCATTAGTATTCAATCACACCAGCTGCTGCTTGTTTTGGGAAAAGGGGTTGCCCATTACCGTAACAAAATGACCAGCGGGCTATCACCAGATGCCCCATCCAAATCTAGGTTGTCTTTGATGACTGGATACTCTAACATTATGATGGGAAATTGTATGGGCCCTAAAGCCACAATATATAATATTGATTGCCTGAAGCTAGTGTGGGAACAAAGAGGGGTCAGTCCTTTTAGGGTCCCTCTGTTCACCCCAACATGTGGAATACTGAAGATCATGGAGTTTGCTTGGCAGCCAGGAGGGGCCATTGACATTAGAATGTTAGTGGGGTTCAATGAGCCTCATCTGCTTCAAGACTGGGAACCAAGGCCCAGCACACTCACTATTCCCTCAGGGCAACATGTGCAAGTATCAGGAAACTGCACTAACGCGCCTTGGCAGGTGGGTATCTGGGATATAGGGGAACTATGGATGAATGGACTATAAGATGGATAGAAAGTTGGCTAGATCATTGGGCTCAACAGGAAGTGATCAATAGCTCCATGTCTAGTTGGCAGCCGGTATCAAGCGGAGTGCCCCAAGGGTTGGTCCTGGGGTTGGTTTTGTTCAATATCTTCATTAATGATCTGGAGGATGGCGTGGATTGCACCCTCAGCAAGTTTGCAGATGACACTAAACTGGGAGGAGAGGTAGATACGCTGGAGGGTAGGGGTAGGATACAGAGGGACCTAGTCAAATGAGAGGAATGGGCCAAAAGAAATCTGATGAGGTTCAACAAGGACAAGTGCAGAGTCCTACAGTTAGGAAGGAAGAATCCCATGCACCGCTACAGACTAGGGACCGAATGGCTCGGCAGCAGTTCTGCAGAAAGGGACCTAGGGGTTACAGTGGACGAGAAGCTGGATATGAGTCAACAGTGTACCCTTGTTGCCAAGAAGGCTAACGGCATTTTGGGCTGTATAAGTAGGGGCATTGCCAGCAGATCGAGGGATGTGATCATTCCCCTCTATTTGGCATTGGTGAGGCCTCATCTGGAGTACTGTGTCCGGTTTTGGGCCCCACACTACAAGAAGGATGTGGAAAAATTGGAAAGAGTCCAGCGGAGGGCAACAAAAATGATTAGGGGGCTGGAGCACATGACTTATGAGGAGAGGCTGAGGGAACTGGGATTATTTCGTCTGTGGAAGAGAAGAATGAGGGGGCATTTGATAGCTGCTTTCAGCTATCTGAAAGGGGGTTCCAAAGGGAATGGATCTAGACTGTTCTCAGTGGTACCAGATGAGATAACAAGGAGTAATGGTCTCAAGTTGCAGTGGGGGAGGTTTAGGTTGGATATTAGGAAAAACTTTTTCACTAGGAGGGTGGTGAAGCACTGGAATGCGTTACCTAGGGAAGTGGTGGAATCTCCTTCCTTAGAGGTTTTTAAGGTCAGGCTTGACAAAGCCCTGGCTAGGATGATTTAGTTGGGGATTAGGTCCTGCTTTGAGCAGGAGGTTGGACTAGATGACCTTCTGAGGTCCCTTCCAACCCTGATATTCTATGAATCTATGATTCTATGAACTGGGGCCCCCAGAATGGATCAAAGAAACCCAGGGCAGCGAATGTACTAAAAAACAGCCTAAAGTTCAACTACAATATGAGTGTCTGACGAATTTTCATAATATCCCTGCCCAAGTAGGTGAATATGTTGCAAAATATCTGGGTAAAATTAAACTTTGAAGTAATTGCCACTGAATCTGATATGCAAAAATCAAGAAGACACCCACTGAATGGACCACATGTGGTAAAATTGGATCACAGGGAACAAGTTATTGTAATACCAATATGATCTCTAAAACAAATTGATCTGGACCTCACTGGGTTGAATGTATCCAAGGTCATAGCTCAATGCGCCCCATATGTGCAAACTCTCCATAAGGGGTTGGCAGCATGGTTAAAATTATGGTATATCGAAAAATCCATAAAAAAAAGGACCGCAAGGGGTGTATTGGAAATTGCTTTGGGTGGAACTGGATTAGGAGTTGGAATACTGGATGCTACTAACATAGAGGTATTGGCAAACAAATTAAGTTATGTTACAGGTGAAATACAAGAATTGGGAAAGCCCATCAGTGTATCCTTGTCAGAATTAGGAATGGGACAACAATTATTTTCTAAAATACTGCCAGTATGGCAACAGCAAGGGGAAAAGGATCTGTTACTTTTAGCAGGGACTATGGATACAATAGAAGAAAATGTATCGTTAGCATTAGCCTGTACACAGGCCCCGGGAATGAGTCAGCAGTTAGTTATTCAAATAATTCAGGAAGGCATGCAAGGAAATTTGCCTTTGGAAAAAAAAAAGTTGTGGGAAAATGTTATGGAACGGGAGAAGCAATTAATGGTGTGGTGGAAATTGGTAAACTTTACATTGAATAAAGATCAGATGGTCCTACGGGCATATGTAGTAAGTAACTGTACACCCCAGCCTGACTACTGATATATACCCATTGGTACGTGTGGCAATCCAGCTAATGGAAAATTTGGTTATGTATTCCACTGATCATCACTCATGGGCATATAAAGAAAACCAACAATGGAAAACCATTGACATGTTTCAGTGTGTGGCCCATGAGAATCTGGGATATGTCTGCGAGGATCAAAATTTACAAGAAAGAGATGAATGTTTTTATGTAAAAGACAAAGGAACCCAAAGATGTATGTTTGATATAGTCACTGAACAAAAGTCAGCTGTTGTGTATGCGGGAAAGGGACATGTTTATGTTAGAAGTCATTGTCCTACGATAGTCATAGAGGATAATGAACTGTATTTTATGACTTATTTAGTTAATAGATGTTTTTGCAATATTAGGAAAATTATAAGTTGTGATTTTTAATACTATGTACCTGTATGGACTTTAAACTACTTGAAGTTTAAACCACAGTTGTATCATAACGTAACGCCTGTAACTTTAGGCAAGAATATGACCATGATAAGAAAATTCTTGGTCCATCCTATGTTATATTCACATTTACAATATGTTGCACAGATAGGAAAACAAATACGTATTGAAGTACAACATAATACAAAAATCAGCCAAGTGCTGAAAACTATTGCAGATGCAGGACTTCACTCTTGGTGGGAAACGTTATTAGGGTGGTTGCCTTCTGCAACTGGTATGCTAAATATCATGGTTCACCCCATTGTGGTGATCATTGGAATCCAACTGGCTTTATTAGTGAGCATAATAGCTTTGGCTTGCTGGACGAAAAGAACAGTTCGAAGACTACAGGAAGCTGGCATGCAAAGTCAAATAAGGCCCTTGTTAATTATACCCAGGAGGCAAGCTCAAGCTTAGCCGGTCTGAGTATTGGACTCCTGGAATAGTAATGACGGCTTTGGTAAAAGCGTCATTAAGGAGGGGACTGTAAGGATAAGGCCTTTGTCTGCATCCATATTGTAAGGCCTAAGCCTAAGGCCTTCGTCTGCAGCCAGATTTAAAAGAGCAGTCAAGCAGCAGCCATTAGCTGAGAAGCAGGAGGTCACATCCTCACATTCCATCTAAATTACATTAAAACAATGTAATATCAGGCTGTTAAGAAGGAGACCCCGTCCTAATGGCCCCCACTATCACCAGATAAAGAAACAGATCTTAAGATGTGTCATAAACATACAGCTAAGGGTAGCATAAAATCCCTCCTTTACCTGTAAGGGGTTAAAAAGCTCAAATAACCTGGTTGGCACCTGACCAAAAGGACCAAAAAGGGAAGAAGATCCTTTCAAATATGTGGGGGGAGGTTTTGTTTGTGTGGTCTTTTGTTGTTCTCTCCAGGACAGAGCCAGGGACCAGGGCAGGAAAAACCATCTCCTAAAACCCTACCTGAAATAAGCATCCAAGATGACAAAAATCGTAAGTAATAGCAAAGAAATGCTTTAGCTTATCTTTTGTTTTAGCTTGTGAATTTTCCCTTTGCTAAGAGGGAGGTTTATTCCTGTTTTTTGTAACTTTAAAGTTTTGCATAGAGGGGAATCCTCTGTGTTTTAAATCTTATTACCCTGTAAAATGATCTTCCATCCTGATTTTACACAGGTGTTTCTTTTACTTTTTTCTTTATAATAAAGTTCTGTTTTTAAGAACCTGATTGGTTTTTAGTGTCCTAAAAACCCAAGGGTCTGGTCTGTGCTCACCTTGTTTACCTACTTGGTTGGTATATTATTCTCAAGCCTCCCCAGGAAAGGGGGTGAAGGGGCTTGGGTGGATATATTGAGGAAACAGAAACTCCACGTGGTCCTTTTCCTAAATCTTTGTCTAACTCACTTGGTAGTGGCAGCGATTCCGTCCAAGGACATGGAAGAATTTGTACCTTGGGGAAGTTTTTAACCTAAGCTGGTAGAAATAAGCTTAGGGAGGTCTTTCATGCGGGTCCCCACATCTGTACCCCACAGTTCAGAGTGGGACGGGAACCCTGACAAGATGGTTAAAGAAAACTTAGTTTGATAGTATTCTGTCAAGAAATCACTTATCAATAGTTGTGGTTGTGAAATCCTCATTCCTTTCATTATGGTCCCCACTTCCCTATTTCAGAGTGGTAGCCGTGTTTGTCTGTAGCAAAAAAAAACGAGGAGTACTTGTGGCACCTTAAGAGACTTAACAAATTTATTTGGGCATAAGCTTTCGTGGGCTAGTGGCGTTCTGTTACTTTCTTTGTTGAGCCTCTCCTGGAGTAGGTGACTTCTGGGTATTCTTCTGGCTCTGTCAATCTGTTTCAGTCCTCGCTTACAGACAGTTCCCCAACCTGAAGTAAGTTAATTAGGGTAGTGGAATATAATTGGTCAGAGAATTATGTTAGGATTGGTTAGGTAGATTTCAGCAAAATGATAAGGTATAGCTAAGCAGGACTCAAGATTCACTATATAAACTGGGGTCCAATAAGGAGACCAGCTGGGAAGAGAATAAGAAGAAGGAAAAACCCGGAAGAAGAACTCACCCCCAAGACTCAGCCTAAGAGCGGAGCTGTTAAGAATCCTCTGCATGACCGTGCAGCAACTAGGACCCAGATGAGACCAACCTTGTCTGGCCAACAGGGAAAGTCCACCTGCGTGATCAGGATTGGTGAGCATTGTATGCTTAATATGTGTATTCTGCTTGGTAATTGTTAATAAACAGAGAATCAGGATATTACTGTGTAGGGCTCTTTCACTGATAAAAGGTCCTGCACATCTGCAGAAGTAGTATACACCCGGAGACCTTCATATTGGGAAAGGGTGTGGGTACTTAAATTAATCAGGTTAGTTACACCCTGAGCCCTATGAATTGGGTACAGGTGCCTTGAGCCCTACGGATTGGATACGGGCAGGTGCTTTTCACCTGGAGCCCTACGAATTGGGCTGCATTAAGGAGGCTGTGTTGGTGAGTATCTGAGTGTTTGTATCTGAGTGTTTGTTGTGAGGACAGTTTGACCGTGTGATTGATTGGTTCTTTGAAAAGGGCGGGAACTGGGAGTGCTTTGTTCCAGGTGAGCCTTAAGTGGGCCTGACTGTATAAAAAGCCAGTCAGCTGCGAACCAGCACAGCAGCGAACAGAAGGAGTTTGCCTGGGAGTTCGCCTGGGGAAAGCCCACTGAGGCTTACGTCTTGCCGGATTCTCTGAGTAATTACTACAACTCCTGAGGAAGCTCGTAGAAGGAAGGTAATATGGATGGGGGGTGTTCAGCTGTTGTGACCTGCAATGGATGTGCCATGTTTGTCTTTCTTCCACAGGAGAGAAGCGACTTTGTCTGTACAAAGTGCAAGCTGATCTCCATATTGGAAGAGAAGTTTCAAGGTCTGGAGCAACAGGTATCGACCCTGCGTTGCACAAGAGAAACTGAAGATTTCCTGGACAGACGTCAGGATATGCTTCTACGGGCACAAAGTTCTGAAGATTCAGAGCAGGCTGCACATCGGGGACAGGAGGACGGTGAAGAAATTTGGCATCATGTGATCTCCAGAAGAAGAAAGGGGAGCGTCCATGTACCAGCAACGCAGATACAGGTAAGTAACCATTTTCATGTTCTCTCCACAGGTACTAATGCGGAGAGTGGACCAGATGATACGTCTGAGGGAAGGGAGCAGAAGGAGACTCTGCCAATTGGAAGGCGTGAGATGCACTGTCCTAGGGTTGGGGGTTCCACAGCCACCGCTCCCAAGAGAAGGAGGCGGGTGGTGGTGGTCGGGGACTCTCTCCTCAGGGGGACTGGGTCATCTATCTGCCTCCCCGACCGGGAAAACCAAGAAGTCTGCTGCTTGCCAGGAGCTAAGATTCGCGATGTGATGGAGAGACTGCCGAGACTCATCAAGCCCTCGGATCGCTACCCCTTCCTACTCCTCCATGTGGGCACCAATGATACTGCCAAGAATGACCTTGAGCGGATCACTGCGGACTACGTGGCTCTGGGAAGAAGGATAAAGGAGTTTGAGGTGCAAGTGGTCTTCTCGTCCATCCTCCCCATGGAAGGAAAAGGCCTGGGTAGAGATCGTCGAATCGTGGAAGTCAACGAATGGCTACGCAGGTGGTGTTGGAGAGAAGGCTTTGGATTCTTTGACCATGGGAAGGTGTTCCAAGAAGCAGGAGTGCTAGGCAGAGACGGGCTCCACCTAACGAAGAGAGGGAAGAGCATCTTCACAAGCAGGCTGGCTAACCCAGTGAGGAGGGCTTTAAACTAGGTGGTTCACAGGGGGAAGGAGACCAAAGCCCTGAGGTAAGTGGGGAAATGGGGTACCGGGAGGAAGCACGAGCAGGAGTGCGTGAGAGGGGAGGGCTCCTGCCTCATACTGAGAATGAGGGGCGATCAGCGGGTTATCTCAAGTGCCTATACACAAATGCACGAAGCCTGGGAAACAAGCAGGGAGAACTGGAAGTCCTGGCAAAGTCAAGGAATTATGATGTGATTGGAATAACAGAGACTTGGTGGGATAACTCACATGACTGGAGTACTATCATGGATGGATATAAGCTGTTCAGGAAGGACAGGCAGGGCAGAAAAGGTGGGGGAGTTGCACTGTATGTAAGAGAGCAGTATGACTGCTCAGAGCTCCGGTATGAAACTGCAGAAAAACCTGAGAGTCTCTGGATTAAGTTTAGAAGTGTGAGCAACAAGGGTGATGTCGTGGTGGGAATCTGCTATAGACCACCGGACCAGGGGGATGAGGTGGACGAGACTTTCTTCCGGCAACTCGCAGAAGTTACTAGATCACACGCCCTGGTTCTCATGGGAGACTTCAATCACCCTGATATCTGCTGGGAGAGCAATACAGCGGTGCACAGACAATCCAGGAAGTTTTTGGAAAGTGTAGGGGACAATTTCCTGGTGCAAGTGCTGGAGGAACCAACTAGGGGCAGAGCTCTTCTTGACCTGAGGCTCACAAACCGGGAAGAATTAGTAGGGGAAGAAAAAGTGGATGGGAACCTGGGAGGCAGTGACCATGAGATGGTCAAGTTCAGGATCCTGACACAAGGAAGAAAGGAAAGCAGCAGAATACGGACCCTGGACTTCAGAAAAGAAGACTTTGACTCCCTCAGGGAACTGATGGGCAAGATCCCCTGGGAGAATAACATGAGGGGGAAAGGTGTCCAGGAAAGCTGGCTGTATTTTAAAGAATCCTTATTGAGGTTACAGGGACAAACCATCCCGATGTGCAGAAAGAATAGTAAATATGGCAGGTGACCAGCTTGGCTTAACAGTGAAATCCTTGCTGCTCTTAAATACAAAAAAGAAGCTTACAAGAAGTGGAAGATTGGACAAATGACCAGCGATGAGTATAAAAATATTGCTCGGGCATGCAGGAGTGAAATCAGGAAGGCCAAATCACACCTGGAGTTGCAGCTAGCAAGAGATGTTAAGAGTAACAAGAAGGGTTTCTTCAGGTATGTTAGCAACAAGAAGAAAGTCAAGGAAAGTGTGGGCCCCTTACTGAATGAGGGAGGCAACCAAGTGACAGAGGATGTGGAAAAAGCTAATGTACTCAATGCTTTTTTTGCCTCTGTCTTCACGAACAAGGTCAGCTCCCAGACTACTGCACTGGGCAGCACAGCATGGGGAGGAGGTGACCAGCCCTCTGTGGAGAAAGAAGTGGTTTGGGACTATTTAGAAAAGCTGGACGTGCACAAGTCCATGGGGCCGGATGCGTTGCATCCGAGAGTGCTAAAGGAGTTGGCGGATGTGATTGCAGAGCCATTGTCCATTATCTTTGAAAACTCATGGCGATCGGGGGAAGTCCCGGATGACTGGAAAAAGGCTAATGTAGTGCCCATCTTTAAAAAAGGGAAGAAGGAGGATCCTGGGAACTACAGGCCAGTCAGCCTCACCTCAGTCCCTGGAAAAATCATGGAGCAGGTCCTCAAGGAATCAATTCTGAAGCACTTAGAGGAGAGGAAAGTGATCAGGAACAGTCAGCGTGGATTCACCAAGGGCAAGTCATGCCTGACTAATCTAATTGCCTTCTATGACAAGATAACTGGTTCTGTGGATGAAGGGAAAGCAGTGGACGTGTTGTTCCTTGACTTTAGCAAAGCTTTTGACAGGGTCTCCCACAGTATTCTTGCCAGCAAGTTAAAGAAGTATGGGCTGGATGAATGGACTATAAGGTGGATAGAAAGTTGGCTAGATTGTCGGGCTCAATGGGTAGTGATCATTGGCTCCATGTCTAGTTGGCAGCCGGTATCAAGTGGAGTGCCCCAAGGGTCGGTCCTGGGGCCGGTTTTGTTCAATATCTTCATAAATGATCTGGAGGATGGTGTGGATTGCACCCTCAGCAAGTTTGCGGATGACACTAAACTGGGAGGAGAGGTAGATACTTTGGAGGGTAGGGATAGGATACAGAGGGACCTAGACAAATTGGAGGATTGGGCCAAAAGAAATCTGATGAGGTTCAACAAGGACAAGTGCAGAGTCCTGCACTTAGGAAGGAAGAATCCCATGCACTGCTACAGACTAGGGACCGAATGGCTAGGCAGCAGTTCTGCAGAAAAGGACCTAGGGGTTACAGTGGACGAGAAGTTGGATATGAGTCAACAGTGTGCCCTTGTTGCCAAGAAGGCCAATGGCATTTTGGGCTGTATAAGTAGGGGCATTGCCAGCAGATCGAGGGACATGATCGTTCCCCTCTATTCGACACTGGTGTGGCCTCATCTGGAGTATTGTGTCCAGTTCTGGGTCCCACACTACAAGAAGGATGTGAAAAAATTGGAAAGAGTCCAGCGGAGGGCAACAAAAATGATTAGGGGACTGAAACATGTGACTTATGAGGAGAGGCTGAGGGAACTGGGGATGTTTAGTCTTCAGAAGAGAAGAATGAGGGGGGATTTGATCGCTGCTTTCAACTACCTGAAAGGGGGTTCCAAACAGGATGGCTCTAGACTGTTCTCAGTGGTAGCAGATGACAGAACAAGGAGTAATGGTCTCAAGTGGCAGTGGGGGAGATTTAGGTTGGATATTAGGAAAAACTTTTTCACTAGGAGGGTGGTGAAACACTGGAATGCGTTACCTAGAGAGGTGGTGGAATCTCCTTCTTTAGAGGTTTTTAAAACCCGGCTTGATAAAGTCCTGGCTGGGATGATTTAGTTGGGGATTGGTCCTGCTTTGAGCAGGGGGTTGGACTAGATGACCTCCTGAGGTCCCTTCCAACCCTGACATTCTATGACTCTATGAAAAGGTGGGGGTGCCTAAATTAACCGGGTTATGCCTGGAGCCCTACAGACTGGGAAAAGGCAAAGTGCCCTAATGTGTGCAGGTAACCGTTTAGCAAAGAGCAGAAGTTCTCAGGGATCTCTTATGCCAATGTGATGTGGAGCTTATTAATTTTATGTGCTCCTGCAGAAATGGTTGGGCACATTTAAAAAAAAATAAAGTAAATAAACTAATAAAACAGAAGAAATAACCAAGAAGCAAACCCATGGATCTGGACTCCCTTCTACAATAGAAGCAAGGAGTACTTTTCTGCAGTTTCAAAGCAATAAGAAAAGGAGTACTTGTGGCACCTTAGAGACTAACCAATTTATTTGAGCATAAGCTTTTGTGAGCTACAGCTCACTTCATCGGATGCGTACTGTAGAAACTGCAGTAGACATTATATACACAGAGACCATGAAACAATACCTCCTCCCACCTCACTCTCCTGCTGGTAATAGCTTATCTAAAGTGATCGCTCTCCTTACAATGTGTATGATAATCAAGTTGGGCCATTTCCAGCACAAATCCAGGTTTTCTCACCCTCCACCCCCCCCCACACAAACTCACTCTCCTGCTGGTAATAGCCCATCCGAAGTGACCACTCTCTTTACAGTGTGTATGATAATCAAGTTGGGTCATTTCCAGCACAAATCCAGGTTTTCTCACCCCCCCCCCTTTTTTTTTTTTCCAAAAAACCACACACACAAACTCACTCTCCTGCTGGTAATAGCTTATCCAATGTGACCACTCTGCCTACAATGTGCATGATAATCAAGGTGGGCCATTTCCAGCACAAATCCAGGTTTTCTCACCCCCCCACCCCCATACACACACAAACTCACTCTCCTGCTGGTAATAGCTCATCCAAAGTGACCACTCTCCCTACCATGTGCATGATAATCAAGGTGGGCCATTTCCAGCACAAATCCAGGTTTTCTCGCCCCCCCCCCCCCCCCCCGCAAACTCACTCTCCTGCTGGTAATAGCTCATCCAAACTGACCACTCTCCTTACAATGACAGGTTTCAGAGTAACAGCCGTGTTAGTCTGTATTCGCAAAAAGAAAAGGAGTATTTGTGGCACTTTAGAGACTAACCAATTTATTTGAGCATAAGCTTTCGTGAGCTACAGCTCACTTCATCGGATGCATACTGTGGAAACTGCAGAAGACATTATATACACAGAGACGTGTGTATATAATGTTGGCAAGCCCCCCAACCTGAAGCAAATACTCACCAACAACCACATACCACACAACAGAACCACTAACCCAGGAACCTATCCTTGCAACAAAGCCCGTTGCCAACTGTGCCCACATATCTATTCAGGGGACACCATCACAGGGCCTAATAACATCAGCCACGCTATCAGAGGCTCGTTCACCTGCACATCCACCAATGTGATATATGCCATCATGCGCCAGCAGTGCCCCTCTGCCATGTACATTGGTCAAACTGGACAGTCTCTACGTAAAAGAATAAATGGACACAAATCAGATGTCAAGAATTATAACATTCATAAACCAGTCGGAGAACACTTCCATCTCTCTGGTCACGCAATTACAGACATGAAGGTCGCTATCTTACAACAAAAAAACTTCAAATCCAGACTCCAGCGAGAAACTGCTGAATTGGAATTCATTTGCAAATTGGATACTATTAATTTAGGCTTAAATAGAGACTGGGAGTGGCTAAGTCATTATGCAAGGTAGCCTATTTCCCCTTGTTTTTTCCTACCCCCCCCCCCTCAGACGTTCTGGTTAAACTTGGATTTATGCTGGAAATGGCCCATCTTGATTATCATACACATTGTAAGGAGAGTGGTCAGTTTGGATGAGCTATTACCAGCAGGAGAGTGAGTTTGTGGGGGGGGGGGGGGGGAGTGAGAAAACCTGGATTTGTGCTGGAAATGGCCCACCTTGATTATCATGCACATTGTAGGGACAGTGGTCACTTTGGATGAGCTATTACCAGCAGGAGAGTGAGTTTGTGTGTGTATGGGAGTGGGGCGGGGGGGAGAAAACCTGGATTTGTGCTGGAAATGGCCCACCTTGATTATCATGCACATTGTAGGGACAGTGGTCACTTTGGATGAGCTATTACCAGCAAGAGAGTGAGTTTGTGTGTGTGTGTTTGGGGGGGGGGTGAGAAAACCTGGATTTCTGCTGGAAATGGCCCACCTTGATTTTCATACACATTGTAAAGAGAGTGGTCAGTTTGGATGAGCTATTACCAGCAAGAGAGTGAGTTTGTGTGTGTGGTTTTTGAAAAAAGTGGGGGGGTGAGAACCTGGATTTGTGCTGGAAATGGCCCAACTTGATTATCATACACATTGTAAGGAGAGTGATCACTTTAGATAAGCTATTACCAGCAGGAGAGTGGGGTGGGAGGAGGTATTGTTTCATGGTCTCTGTGTATATAATGTCTTCTACACTTTCCACAGTATGCATCCGATGAAGTGAGCTGTAGCTCACGAAAGCTTATGCTCAAACAAATTTGTTAGTCTCTAAGGTGTCACAAGTCCTCCTTTTCTTTTTGCGAATACAGACTAACACGGCTGCTACTCTGAAACCTCTACAGGAGTTTTCACTGACTAGGAGAACCTTGTTTGCACCTTAATAGCACACAGAACTGTTCAGATTGTCATTTTAGCATATAACTACCCATTTTACTGTAAGCAGGCTCTGAATGAATGCTTCCCTGACAGCTAGCGCTGGGAGGTAGAGAGACTCTCGGTATGGTTATGTAAATACAGTTTGCTCCTGCTTTGCTTAGATATTCAGTGGATGGAGCGATGTTTTGCTCATTGTAAACAACTTGGCTGGTGTTGGGTCACAAATCACCTTAGTACTAAATGCAGAGGTAGTGAAATACAGGGAAGCAGGACTGTGCTTAACCTGGTCCAGATGGGGAGGGGACATCGTTGAGCCAGGGCTTGAATGCCAAAGTCCTGTGAAAGTAAGAGGGGTGGGGGACAGGAGTCCCAGTTGTGGTAGGACTGTGTTTCTGCTCTGCCTGCTACGAGCTAAAATCACTGAGTGCTGAAATCACTTGAGATGGGGCAGTGTTTCTGCCCAGCCCAAGCTGAAAATCACTGAGAGACTGATGTGCAGAGGACACAGCAGAGAGGCAGAAGGTGACTGACAGTCAGGAGGCGTGACAAGCAGCCAGCAGGGCAGCGGCAGAGAGGCGCGACAAGCGGCCAGCTGGGTGGCTGTTGGAGGGTCATGGTGTGAAGGTGGCCGGTGAACAGCCGGTGGAGCAAGTAAGATGCCTCTTTACCCCCCCAGCCAGGGTGGGAGGTGAACTCTGCAGATGCAACTCTGGGCCTGCACTGACCAAGGACAGCAACTGTGAGTGGGGTGCAGAGAAGGGATGGGCACATTAAAGGGACTTTTGGGTTGCTAGACTTAAGAACCTGAGGGAAAAAGGGCACTGCCCAACCTACTTGGGGGTAGGTCTTTTACTCACGGTTTATGTTTATGAACCCTGTTTGCAGTGTTTTCCCAAATTAACTCTGAGTTACTTCCCTCCTTTTATTAAAAGTTTATTTTCTACACTCAGACTCTGCTTGGGGGGAGGAGTGTGTAATTTTCCCCAGATTACTGGGGGGGGGGGGGGGCGGGGGCGCTCCAGCTGGTTCTCTGTTGTATCGATGGAAAGGAACCCCCAGGTATTGAACCCGGCCCTGGTTGCTGCTTGCTCCACCTGGCAGAAGGGTTACATTACAGTGGGTGCTCTTCTCTGCCACTGTTAGTACTTCAGATTATAAGAGACATGCAGTTACATGTACCTGGGGAGGGCATGTTGACTGCCACAGTTACGCAGCTAGCTGTACCTCTGGCTTCTTCCTGGTCTCTCTGGTGATGTCTACACCAGTGGTTCCCAACTTTTTCTCTGCCCAGCACACCTTGAGTTCCAGGGCTCCTCCTTCTGCCCCGGGGCCGGCAACTGCAGGAGAGAAGGGGAGGGGCAAAGGACCCGACCCAGGAAAGGAGGGAGGAAGAGAGGGAGATTGAATTCTGATGGGTTGCCCCACCCCTGGAGAGGTGGGGCAGTGAAGCAGATGGCCAATCAGAAGGCAACTTTCCCCCTTGTTCTCACACATACTTTTTCAAAAATTCCACAACACACCTGTTTGGGCCTGATGGTACACTAGCTGGGAAACACTGGTCTAGACTAGGGGTGTGATTAGCCTCTGAATGCATCCCCCACCCCAGGTGTCAGTTCTCATGCCTTTACGTAGCCTGGACTGGAATTCTGTGTTTCTCCCACCCTAGACCTGGCTCTGGGCTACAGCACCGTAAATAATTCCTAGAGCAGATCCTAGAGCAGAAAAACATCCAGTCTTGAGTTAAAAATTGTCAGTGATGTCATGGAGAATCCACCACATCTCTTGGTAAATTGTTCCAACAGGTAATTACTCTCATTGCTCAAAATTTATACCTTATTTCCAGTCTGAATTTGTCTAGTGTCAGATTCCAGTTCTCAAACACGTCAAAAAATGTAAAAAAATTTGCAATTTGCAAATTGCCCCAGTGATAAAGCCCCTTGAACTATCCTTGAATAGTGGATTCCTATCATAGTGAACCTAGAGACCAAAACTGGAAAACTAAAAGCCAGAGTCCATAGACTGGTCCTTCCCCTGCGAGCCTCCCCACCTCCCTCCCACTCCTGGTTGTACACGTCTAGGTCTAGCCTGTGCCAGCATGCTATGCAGTGACATCCCACAGAATCAGGGACAATATTGCTGATAAGTTACAAAGCACTAGTTCAGCAGATACAACAGTGGTTGCAATAATGGTCTATATCAGGGATCGGCAACCTTTGGCATGCGGCCTGTCAGGGAAATCTGCTGGCGGGCCAGGACGGTTTGTTTACCTGCAGCATCCGCAGGTTCAGCCAAGCGAGCTTCCATTGGCCATGGTTCACCATTCCAGGCCAATGAGGGCTGTGGGAAGCGGCACGGGCTGAGGGATGTGCTGGCTGCCGCTTCCAGCAGCCCCCATTGGCCTGGAATGACGAACCACGGCCAGTGGGAGCTGCGATTGCCGAACCTGGGGACACTGCAGGTAAACAAACCATCCCGGCCCGCCAGCGGATTTCCCTGATGGGCCGCATGCCAAAGGTTGCCGATCCCTGATACAGACCATTGTTGCAACCACTGTTATATATTTGCATCAACTCTTGTCAAAGGTTGTCAAGTGAGATGACTATGAAAAGGTTATGATTTGCTGGTTACAATTATGCTATCTATATGCATGTATCATTTTTGTATTTGAAGTTGTAAGTATTGGCTCTACACTTGGATTTCAAATGTTACCTTGTGGGTGTTACCCCAGGAGCAAACACCCAGCATATCTTGGAGGGACTATTTGAATTAAGTGGCTCATCAAGAAACACTTGGTTGACAATGGACCATGGGAGACGCCCATCTACATTGAACAGACTGTCATGTAAACATGCTGTCTGGAGTGTAGGTAATGGCTTACTGCAATGACTGAGGGAAACTGGGCAGGAACATGTGACTTGCCCATGTGACTCCAAACTGCATCTTGTTGCTGTAATTTTCCACAGTAAGAACAATGGGATGCCCTCCACATGGCAAAAGCTATAAAAGGTCCTGGAAACACCTCCACTTAGTCTTCAATCCTGCTTCTGACCTCTGGAGGAACTTTACTACAAACTGAAGCTCTGAACAATGGACTGAACGACCCATCCAAGCTGTGGGTGTACTCCAGAGACTTGACTTAAGCCAACAGTTTATTCCTTCACTGCTACAAGCGTGAACCAAGGACTTTGCCATTACTGTATGTAATTGATTCCTTTAACCAATTTTAACTCTCACCTTTCTTTTTCTTTTTATAAATAAACCTTTAGATTTTAGATACTAAAGGACTGGCATCAACGTGATTTTTGGGTAAGATCAAAGTTATATATCGACCTGGGTGTGTGGCTGGTCCTTTGGGATCAGAAGAATCTATTATTTGATGAGACTGGTTGTAAAGAACCTCTCATCTCTGAATCCAATGTTTTTCATGGTGATATAAGAACTGGAATGCCTGAGAACATAAGAACATAAGAATGGCCATACTGGGTCAGACCAAAGGTCCAACGAGCCCAGTATCCTGTCTACCAACAGTGGCCAATGCCAAGTGCCCCAGAGGGAGTGAACCTAACAGGTAATGATCAAGTGATCTCTCTCCTGCCATCCAGCTCCACCCTCTGACAAACAGAAGCTAGGGACACCATTCCTTACCCATCCCCGCTAACAGCCATTAATGGACTTAACCTCCATTAATTTATCCAGTTCTCTTTTAAACCCAGGTATAGTCCTAGCCTTCACAACCTCCTCAGGCAAGGAGTTCCACAGGTTGGCTGTGCGCTGAGTGAAGAAGAACTTCCTTTTATTTGTTTTAAACCTGCTGCCCATTAATTTCATTTGATGGCCCCTAGTTCTTATATTATGGGAACAAGTAAATAACTTTTCCTTGTTCACGTTCTCCACACCACTCATGATTTTATATACCTCTATCATATCCCCTCAATAGAGGAAACTCCCTTTATGTTTTCTTGTTAGCCAGTGTGGTGAAACAGGAGTTTACTTTTGTGGCTGGTTTGGTATATCTTACACAAGAATAACCACCAGTTTTGGGGTGTGTTCACCCTATTTCTCAGCAGTTTGTACTGAATTTGGCATTTTCAGTTATGACCCACTAAGTCACAGTTACACCTACTAAAGCCTAAATTTAGGACCTGTTTATCTGAGAGCCCAGAGCCTCCTGGCACAGCTGAAATAAGCGGGCATGTCTGAACGAGACTTGGGGGGCCTTGCTGACAGGTTGGTCTCTGTGAGAGTCCTTCAGCTTTGCAACTTGCTTCACATCCCAACCCTGGTCAGAAACTGTCACTGTTTCAACGTTCAGGGCACACTGCCAGGCCACTTGCTTTCCCAAGCGAAGAGAGACTCAGAGAAATCTGACTGCAAAGAGCTGAGACACTGCACTTGGTCACAGCTCACATGGTAGTGGTTCAGACTGGCCAGGTCTGTCCCCCAGGGTAAGGTGTGGGGTAGCTGAATCCAGCATGATTGATTTTTCTCATGGGATCTGGCTGCAGCTGTTGCACTATGAGCCACTCAGGGAAAGAAATAAAAGGCACCCCCCATCCCCCCCCAAGCAACAATCTTGCAGCAGCAGGGAAAAGCTTCAGTGTGGGGAGAGGGCTGCTCATTTTCCATCTTTCTCCCCAAAGACCATCCAGACTAAAAGACAATGGAGAACATGGTCCATCCACTGTCATAGATCCCCAAACAATATGCAGAGCTAAGAAAAGACAGCGGATCCACAAAGGGTGGTGGTGATTGCTATGGTGTGGAGATCTCTCTGCCTTATGCTCTTCTCTTCCAGTTCCAGTGTCCAGCTGGACAAGACCTTCCTTCCAGGGCACGGCAGCTGACATGGAGAGCTGAGGCTATTTAACAGCCCTGGTCTGCAGGAGCCTCTTGCTAGCACCATTCGCAGTGGGGGCCCCATGCTGGCAGCTGGCTAGAGATGAAATGGTTACTTACTGTAACTGTGGTTCTTCGAGATGTGATGCAGCCAGTACTCCACTTTGGTGTGTGCACCTCTGACACCCTGTACCCCCATATTCACTACTTGTAGATGGTCATGATCTATTTTGTACAAACTATGCCTTGTGAGGTATCATTTGAAAATTCATAGTCTATTGAACATAATTGTTCTGTTAAAAAGTGTGTAGCAACATTGTACAGGGAGTTTTGAGATACTGCTATATGTTTGTTACTAAAACATGTTGTAATTTTGGGAAATGACCACAGCCTAGCTCCTCAGTGTCAACAAAGGACTGACCTCACGTGTTAGAAAACTATCAACTATTGAAGCAACCATTCACCATCAGGGGTGGTTGGGGGGCTGTAAACAAACTATTTGCATGGCATCCCTAAGACATCTCAAGCATCACGTACACAGAAGGTGTGAACAAGAAATTCACAATTCACCTGAAAGATGCTTCGAATCTCACATACATAGGGGCCTGTTTTGTCTACACCCCAGCAGCAAGAGAACACGCACTTTACCTCGCCTTCCCAATCTCTACTGATAGCTGCATAATCGCTTGAAAGACAAAGAACCATCACTGAACTGGTGGTGGGGGGGAATGGTCCTAGCTGGAAGGCCATCTAGTTAGCATGGACTACTGAAAGCTGGGTGAGAGAAACCTTTTTGATTTCAAATCTTATTTAGCTTGGAAATGTTTAGGAATTAGATTGTGGTTTTTATCTTTTTATTTTCTTTTGTAACCAATTCTGACTTTTATGCCTTTATCTCTTACAATCACTTAAAATCTCTCCTTCTCTAGTAAATAAACTTGTTTTACTGTTTTAGCTAAACCAGTGTGTTTGATTGAAGTGTTGGGGAAATCTCTACTCAGGTTCACAAAGGCTGTGGCATGATCATTTCCTTTAAAAAGAAATGAACTAACTAATGAGCTTGCTCTGTTCAGTTAGTGTTCTGGGCAGTGCAAGGCACACATTTCTGCGGTGCAAGGCTGGGACTGAGGGATATGTGGGAGTAGCCCTGTCTATTCATGAATGGCTGGGCATAGCACTCATGTATTCAGCTGGGACTGACTTTGCATGGTGGTGGCTATGAGTGAATGGAGCCTGGAGTGGTTTGTTGTTCACTAGCAAAGCATTGGAAAAGACAGCCCAGGCTAGAGAACTAAGGGGACATGGCAGCTTAGTAGTTCAGGTTCACCCTACTCGATCCAGTGCACCAGAGCCAGAGAATTTTGCCAAGCAGTACCTTTAGGGGGAGGTGCTTGTGCCTCATGACCATAGCCCCTCCCGTGGCTATAGGAGGTGGCACTGCCCCAACCCCCCTCACTTCCTTCACACTGAACATCCAAAATGAGACTGATGCAGAGGGGATGGAGGGCGGAATAAACGTCTGCATCACGTCTCCAAGAATCACAGGTACAATTAACCATTTCTGCATCTTCGAGTAGATGTAGCCGTGAGGGGGAGAGATAGCTCAGTGGTTTGAGCATTGGCCTGCTAAACCCAAAGTTGTGAATTCAGTCCTTGAGGGGGCCATTTAGGAATCTGGGGCAAAAAAATTTGGGGATTGGTCCTGCTTTGAGCAGGGGGTTGGACTAGATGATCTCCTGAGGTCCCTTCCAACGCTGATATTCTATGATTTCACTTAGGTGACTCCCAAGCAGTACCCCTCACTAGGAGGCAGGGCTCAGAGTCCACCTAACCAAGGACAGCAAGACCACCCTACTGACGCATGCATCCGCCCTGGCAGATGCAGTTATGGCATAATTGTTTGTACATGTATGTATGGATGACCATGTAGCAGCCCTGCAAATGTCCAGTCTGGAAACATCACTGAGGGATGCTATTGATGCTGTTTGGGCTCTTCTAGATTGAGTTCACACCAACTGAGGGGGTGTAGCCAAAGCTATTTCATACGCAGTCTTGATACAGGATGTTATCCATTTAGAGATTATCTTTGAAGAGACTGCTTGCCCCTTCATACGATCTGCATAGGACACAAACATGTGACGCAAAGCATGAAATGGTCTAGTCCTGTCCAGATCAAAGGCTAGACATTGCTTGACATCTAACGTCTGGAGGCCCTTCTCCACCGGAGATGAAAGCAGCTTAGGAAAGAACACAGGTAAGTATACCACCTAGCTCAAATGAAACTGAGAAACCACTTTAAACCCAACTTTTGGGTGTGGTCATAGAGTCACTTTGGAGAATTGCATATAAGGCGATGCTGCCATCAGAGCCTGCAATGCACGCACTCTCCTTGTGGGTGTTATCACTACCAGGAACACAGGGTTCTGATATAAAAATGGAAAGAGACAAGATGCCAGGGGCTCGAACAGAGGTCCCATCAAAGCCGCTAGAACCGTGTTAAGGTCTCACAGAGGAATTGGCTCTTGACTGGAGGATGTAGACAAAGAAGCCCTTTTAAGAACCTTGCTACCATGGCACTGGAGAAAACTGATCTTCCCTGGCTGGGGGGATGAAGCCAATATTGCTGCCAGATGCACAAGTCCCAAGGACTGAAAGCGCAACAGGTACGCAAAGATGTCCTGGATAGAAGCCAGCATTGGTTGAATTCTGCAGGCCAATGACCACACCGAAAACTGCATCCATCTAGATGACTATGCCATCCTGGCAGAGGGCTCTCTACTGTTGAGTAGGTCCTAGTGAACAACCACCGAACACTGGTCTCCCTCCTCATTCAGCCATGTAACAGCCACACCAGGAGATGCAGGGAGCTGAGCATGGGATGCAATGTGTGGCTGTGATTCTGAGTGAATAGGTCAGAATGGAGAGGAAGCTGTATGGGAGGCTGAATAAATAGTGTGAGAAGGTTGGAGAACCAGCATTACCTTGGCTATGCCAGGGCAATGAAAATAAGCTTGGCCCCATCTGCCTTCAGCTTGTGGATGATCGGGGGACAAGCACAGAAGAGAGATGATTGCCAGCTGAGATGGAAGGCATCAGAAAGGGGGCCTGGTCTGAGACCCCTCAAGAGCAGAACAGATGTCATTTCCTGTTGTCCCTTGTAGCAAACAATCATCAGGAAACCCAAGCCACAAAAATGGCCCAGAGGATACTTGTCTTCAGGGATGATAAGTGACTCAGAGAAAAATTCTTGCTGAGTCGGTCTGTGAGCTGATTCTGTACCCCGGGCAAGTGGTCAGCTATCGGAGTGATGCTCTCCTCAATGCAGAACTTCCACCGCCTGATAGCCCCTTGGCAGGGAACCCTCTCCCGCTGCCAGTTCACACAGGGGTGGCGAGTTGTACGGGCCTGTGCTCCACCAATATTAGAGCACGGGGGCCCGGCTCCACCAAAGTTCGGGGCCAGGTCTCTCCCCTGGCCCCACCTGCCATCCCCACACGCTTCCCCCAGAGTGTCCCCCCCAGCCCCGCCTGCTGCGCCCAGGCAATTTAAAAGGGCCCAGGGCCCCCGCTGCTACCACCGGCAGCACACCGGAGCTAAGGTGGCTTCCTGCCCACCCACTCCGCTTCCGGAAGTAGCTGGCATGTCCCTGTGGCCCCCGGGGCGTGTGTCTCTCCGTGCGCTACCCCCGCCCCGAGTGCCGACTCTGCCAACTGTGGCCAATGGGAACTGTGGGGGCGATGCCTGCGGGCAGCAGTGCGTGGAGACCCCTCCGCCCCCCGCCTAGGAGCTGCTTCCTGAGGGGGGTGCGGGGCGCTTTCGGGAGCTGCCCAAGGTAAGCGCTGCACCCCTCACCCTCTCCCACAACCCAACCCCCAGCCCAGAGCCCACACCCTAACTCCCTCCTAGAGCCTGCCCCTGCATCCCCTCCTGCACCCCAAACCCTTGCCCCCAAACTCCCTCCCAGAGCCTGCCACCTGCACCTGCTCTTGCACTCCAACCTCCTGCCCCAGCCCAGAGCCCGCATCCCGCACCCAAACTCCCTCCCAGAGCCTTAGGCAGGTGTGGGGGGGTTGAGAGGGGTGGCGGGACTTGGACCTGTTCTGGGCACCGCCAAACATTATACAAACCTGCCACCCCCGAGTTCACATACTACATTGCGGTGGTATTGTCGGTAAGTATGTGAACCACAGAGTCCCTAATATGGTCCCAAAAAACATGACAAGCATTGCTCCAAAGCTCCAGCACATTGATATGCAGAGAGGTCTCCTGCTCTGACCACAAACCTTGGACTTTCAGCAACCCCACCTGTGCCCCTCAGCCCACCAGGGGGGCTTCAGTGACAGCAGACCTGGTTGGTAAGGGCCGGACAAAGGGAATGCCCTGAAAAACATTCTTGAGAAGCATCCACCATTGCAAGGAGTCCAGGACCAGGGGAGGGAGACAGATCAATGTGTGTAAGGAGTGAAGAGTCCAGTGAACTGCCCTGAGCCACACCGGAATGGGGTGAAGACATAGCCTTGCAAACTGGACCATCTGCGTGCCAGCAGACATGTGGCCCAAGAGCCTCAGGCACATCCGACCTCTCGAAGAAGGCTGAGGCTGCGGTGAGACAGAGGTGGCAAATCGCCTGAAAACAGACAGTCAGCAGAAACGCTATTGAACATGTTGAGTCTATTAGTGCCCCAAGGAACTCTATTCTCCGAGTGGGAACCAAGGTGGATGTGACGTTGCACTCTATATGATTTTATAAAATATGCTAATGAGCGTGAATATAATGTAACTGGAATATGCTTCATGCAAAAGGTCTCTTGTAAGGTATCATTACAAAGCTTATAATCTACTTAGTGTGGTCATCCTATTTGTATAAATGTATCACTCTTGTATCTCAAACTAGAAATATGAAATATAAATCTGAGGACCCATTGTAATTATGCATAGTGTGGGCTATGGCCCACACTGTGCATAATTACAATGGGTCCTCAGACTTATATTTCATATTTCTAGTTTGAGATACAAGAGTGATACATTTATACAAATAGGATGAGTGGAATCCATCTTTACGGGTTTCCATACTGTAGTGGTTATCACGTTTGCCTCACTTGCGAAAGGTCCCCGGTTCGATTCCAGGTGGGAACATGCTTAATTCTTTGGGTGGGGGAGGGATAGCTCAGTGGTTTGAGCATTGGCCTGCTGAACCCAGGATTGTGAATTCAATCCTTGAAGGGGCCCTTTAGGGATCTGGGGCAAAAATTGGGGATTGGTCCTGCTTTGAGCAGGGGAATTGGACTAGATGACCTCCTGAGGTCCCTTCCAATCCTGATATTCTATGATTAATAGTGGTTTGGAATCTTAACGGCTCCCATTGGCCAGGACAATTGACTGTAGATGGCTCTGTTTTACTTGTAAGTCTTCCTGTATATCTGTGGGCTGGCAAGTGGGTAATGAAGTCTCACAGTGAAATGTGATCATGTCACCTGAACTGGAATCCATCTTTAACCTGGTGCTTTTCCATTGAGAAGGAGGGGTAGGAACCCAGAGGGACAAAGGATTCCCACCTTATGCAAAAGATATATAAGTGGGTGGAGCAGAACAAAGCGGAGCCATCATGAGAAATCCCCTAGCTACCACCTGAGCTGGAACAAGGGCTGTACCGGGGAAAGGATTGTGGCCAGACTAGGAACGCGTCCAGTCTGTGAAAGAAACTTACTGAAACATCTCTGAGGGTGAGATTTTATCTGTATTCAGTTTTATTACTGTACTAGACTTAGACTTGTGTTTTATTTTATTTTGCTTGGTAATTCACTTTGTTCTGTCTGTTACTACCTGGAACCACTTAAATCCTACTTTCTGAATTTAATAAAATCACTTTTTACTTCTTCATTGACCCTGAGTATGTATTAATACATGGGGGGAGGGAGGGGGAACAGCTGTGCATCTCTCTGTATCAGTGTTATTGAGGGTGAACAATTTATGAATTTACCCTGTAAAACGGATTTATTTAGGGTTTGGACCCCATTGGGAGTTGAGCATCCAAGTGTTTAAGACAGGAACACTTCTTAAGTTGCTTTCAATTAAGTCTGCAGCTTTGGGGCACGAGGTTCAGACCCTGGGTCTGTGTAGGAGCAGACTGGCATGTCTGGCTCAGCAAGACAGGGCGCTGGAGTCCCAAGCTGGCAGGGAAAGCAGGGGCAGAAGTAGTCTTGGCACATGAGTTGGCAGCCCCAAGGGGTTTCTGTGATCCAACCTGTCACAGTGGACTTCCTGGTGTTTAGGATAAGACCTAGATGGTCAAGCAAGCGCAGTGTGATGTTGACATGAGAAAGGACTTCCTCTCTGGATCTGCCCCTCAGCAACCAGTCATCCAGCTATGGGAAGCTGTGGATCCCGTTCTTCTGGAGTTATGCCGTGATGATGATCATGCATTTGGTAAAAACCCAAGGGGCAGAAGAGGAGCCGAAGGGAAGCACTGTGGACTGAAAATGGTTCTCTAACAAAACAAACGAAAGGAATTTTCTGTGGCTTGGCAAAACGGTCGCATGAAAGCAGGTGTCCTGACAATCCAGGCCTCAAACCAGTTTGATACAACACAGAGAGGATAGGTGCCAAAGCGACCATTTGCAACCTCATGTACCTGATATATTTGTTGAGGCCGCAAAGGTCAAGAATGGGCCTTACCCCTCTCTTGGATTTGGTCACCAGAAAGTACCGGGAATAGAAAACCTGACCCTGGTGCTCTGGAGGAGCCTCCTCAACCACTCCCAACACCATCAGAGAGTACACCTGCTCAAGGAGCAGTATCTCGTGAGAGGGGTCCCTGAAGAGGGATGGGGCCAGATGGAGAGGAACTGCATGGCACAGCCCGATCAGACGGTGCTTAGGACCCAGCTGTCAGTGGTGATTGAGCCCCAAGCATTGTAAAAGTGAGTCAGCCCATCCACAGAGGGGAGGATGGTGGGAGGGGAGGGAGAGCAACGGCTGGAACACTGCTGTGGACCAAGGAGTCAAAATGGGTGCTTGGGAGGTGCCTGGGGATGGCATGTGAACTGGCTGAATCCTGAACCAAACTGCTTCCTCCTATGGGGCTGAGGCCCTTTTCCGGGGTTGTCCTGCCTTGGGGGAGTGAAAAGCTGCCCAAACATGCTGCAGACAATACTGCTGTTGTTGCCATTGAATGCTGTAATGGCCTCTGCACCACCAGCGTGTACAGCCCCAAGGGCCTTAGGGCAGCCTAGAATCCTTGTAGGAGTGCAGTCTCATCCATCTTATCCGAGAACAGCTCCTGCCCATCAAAGGGCAAATCCCCAGTGGCCTGCTGGACAGCAGGAGCAATGCCAGAATTCTGCAGCCAGGAACACCTCCTCATGGGCACTGCAGGTGCCTTCACTCTGGCTGAATTATTGTGATGTCCAGTGTGGACTGCACAGAAGCCTTAGCCACCAAGCAGCCTTCGGTGACCAATGCCTGAAATTCCTCCCTCAAGGCCTCGGGCAGCTGGTCTGCAATTTTAGACATAGCTGTCCAGGTAGCAAAGTCGTTCTTGGGCAGCAGTGGCTGCTGGTTAGCAATCTGAATCTGCAAGGAAGAGGAGGTGTAAATCTTCCTGCCTGTTGGAGCAGGTGCTGCTTCAGACAAAGATCCCTTGCCACCTGAGTCTGCGTAGCAAACGGTGTGCAAATGGAACAGCGCACCTTGATGTGGGCTGTGCCTGGACACAAGAAGCACTGTGTGTGGGGATTATTAGTGGGGATGCCACCTTCCCGATGGACAATGTTTAAATGCTGATGGGGGCATCACCAGAAAAACACAACCTACAGCTGACAGTAACTTAACACACACTGTACTACAGTCCTAATGAAACACATACAACCCAAAACATCACTAAACAGAGGAGTCTGAGGTAAAATGCACAGCGTGCTGCAACTCCAGCCATGGGTGGTAAGAAGGAACACGGGGGGGGGGGGGGGGGGGGGGGGGATGTCAGGGGGTTAAGGCGGTACTGTCTCATATAGTCAGGGGAGGGGCTATGGCCACACAGCACGAGCCCCGCCCCTCTAGGGGTACTGCTGGGAAAATCCTCCAGCGCCAGCACGCAGGGCGCACACACTATGTAGAATACGCAGCTGCATCCAATTGAAGACGTGAACAAAGCAGCCCCTGACACCCCTTCCCAGGCAAGATGCTGTCCCCGTGTCCTGTCGCTTCTGCACTCACAGAGGTCCATGGAGAGGATGGTGGGGATCCAGCCCTCTCCAGGCTGCTGCAGAGAAATTCACACACTGTATTTCAAATAGTTTAATTTTAAAAATATTCTATTCAGTGCTAAAATATCTCTCCACTTCCACACACAGCCGGCGCCTTCGGCTTCAACAGAGGCTCAATCACAGACTCAATTTGACATGCAGATCGCAACGAAGAGGAAACAGGTCCATGGTGTTGGAGAGGAGGGATGGGAGTTCCTTGGTAAACAAGCCTGGGGAGCAGCTCTGACTGGGAGCCAGTGAGAGAGGTGCCAGAGTGTGCAGATCAGGCATCAAGGGCAGGCAGTGTAAGGGTACACTGGGAAATGACGCCACCCTGACAGTGCTGGGAGAGTGAGAACCAAGGCCCCTGGGTTTTCTGGGAGAGACCCTAGACCCTGCTGTGTCCTTCCCGGTCCCTGAGGTAGACTTGGAGTGGGCCTCACAGCAGGACCTTCCCACCCTCAAGCTGAAGAAAACCTATGCTGCCTCAGCCTCTCCCATGGGCACTCACATAAGGAACCGCGGGTCGATGCCAGGCGCAGAGCCAGCCAGGGACCTGGTGGCAACATCCCTCCAATACTAAGAGCTCTGTGCCTACAGCCTGCACCCTTGAATACTGCCACCCTGCAGGGCCGGGGGAGAGTGGCAAGACATCCAGAGGCCCCATAGCACATGCCTGGGGATGGCGGCTGTGCCCTGACTCACTCATCTGCCTACCCTCCATAGCACGGGTGCACCTGTCTCCTCCAGCACAAATGGCTTAAACCAACAGCTATTGCACACTGTCCCAGCTCAGGATCCCTGCCCTGCAGGGCGAAGTCCTTTGTCAAAGTTCCAGTGCTAGGCGGTCCCATGCCCCAAATGCTCACCTAACCCGGCTCATCAATGAGGCTTGTTTACTGGGGGAAGCTCCAGGACATGGAAACAATTCTCTGGGGAAGAGAAACTACTTAGTGCAGCAGGAACGGCTCTTTCATTCCTGGCAACTGGGGGCACGGGACCCTAAATACCATCGTCCTGCAGGGGAACAACATCTGTCAGGCTGCAGTTCTCGCCCAGGGCCCAGGCAGAGCAGGAGACCCAGAGGACTCAGCCCCTCACACAAGCAGGCTGCATGACCAGTCCCACCCCTGCCACACCAGCACAGATCAGCAAGAAAAGGGAGCCAATAAATAGAGGCAAGTTTGCAAGTACTGATGGTGCGAGGTGCCCTGGCCTGTCCCTGAGGGAAGGACAGACTACAGACTAGTTCCTCTGCAAGGGGCTGGTGGGAGGAGCCCGTCCCTGGGGAAGGCAGGCGGGCTCTGCAGGGGGCTGGAGGGAGGAGCCCGTCCCTGGGGAGGGCAGGCCGGCTCTGCGCGGGTTGGCAGGAGGGGCCTGCACCTGGGGTGGGCAGGCTGGCTCAGGGGAGGGAGGGGGTCTGGCAGGAGGGGCCCGTCCTGGGGAGGGTAGGATGGCTTGGGAAGGGAGGAGGGCTGGTGGAAGGGGCCCATCCCTGGGGAGGGCAGGCCGGCTCTGCACGGGTTGGCAGGAGGGGCCTGTCCCTGGGGTGGGCAGGCTGGCTCAGGGGAGGGAGGGGGTCTGGCAGGAGGAGCCCGTCCTGGGGAGGGCAGGCTGGCTTGGGGAAGGGAGGAGGGCTGGTGGAAGGGGCCCATCCCTGGGGAGGGCAGGCCGGCTCTGCGGGGGGCTGGAGGGAGGAGCCCGTCCCTGGGGATGGCGAGCTGGTTCTGCGGGGGGCTGGTGGGAGAGGCCTGTCCCGGGGTAGAGCAGGAGGGCTCTGCGGCGGGGGCAGGCAGGAGGGGCCTGTCCCTAGCTCTCCGAGGCCGTGTGGCACACAGAGTTCTGATCTGCACAAAATCTCTTCAGAGGCGGCGCCCCAGAATCCTCCTCTTCAGTGTCCTGGAACAGCAGGAGAGCAGAGGTCACGAGCGATGCGGGATGCAGCTCCCAGCTCTGCGCACAGCTCAGCCACTGCCCTGGGGCTCTGCTCCCAGGGAGCCAACAGCACTGAAGGGAGGGGCAGAGGCTACGGTCCGATGATGAGGCTCAGTGGCCCATAGCATCCTACGTGGGCCACTAGCGGCACCAACAGCACGGGCTTGCTCCCAGCAGTGCCCTGCCTAGACTCAAGGCCCAGGGCACTCCACGGCAAATGCTCGCACTTCTGCAGCCAGGCCTCTGGTTGGGGCAGCTCCAATGACCTGACACAGGGAAGCATTTTAATTAACTGCACCTGACGAGAACAGCAGGCTCAGGGTAGTGGCCTGGGTTATTTACTGTGATTCTTTCAGGCTGTCCCCACATTTTCAGTTCTCCAGGCAGTATCGATTTTGGCACTCACAGCTCAGAACTGCAGCACAGAAACGGTTAGGGAAGCTGGGCAGAGGGCAGCCCAAGACTGTGGGGAAAGTATATTAGCTGGATGCTTCTGCTCAAAAGGGCAGCAGTGAAACAGTTCATAATGCAGACACATCATGTGCCACTGTTAGGTTTCAGAGTCAACACACCAGAGGGATGAAGGGTGTAGTTTGGACCTGTACATATGTAGGGAAGGCTTTAGTTCCCCTTCTCCTTACCTGAGTCTCGAGAGGGACAGGCTCCTCCTTTGTGAGAGTGGGAGGCTCATCTGCAACTTCCGAGGAAGGGAGGCAGGGCTCTGGAAGGGAAAGGGGAGGATTACGGATGCGTTGGCCCTGTGAGCCCAGTGTTAGCAGCAAGAGCTCTGCCTGGCCTCACCAAGTGCCCCCTTGCCTGCAGGCACAACATACTCCCAGGACTCAGAGGGGAGCACGATGCCTAGAGGGCATTCAGGTCCATAGGGAGGCCTAGGAAAGGCCAACACCATGTTGGACACGCAGCAGCATTAACACAGCAGTGCTGCTGCAAACATGAATGAAAACAGCCTGCCCAGCCATGCTTCTTGCACAGGAACAAGACAGGAAATGCCCTGCCAGGGCAAGGACCATCGTGGGCAGCTGTACTGTGCCTTTCCCAGGGCTCACCAGGCCCAGAATGGCTGGCTGAACTGCGCCTTCCTTAGGGCCCGCCCCCTCCAGCATCTCCTCTCCCAGTGCAGCTGGCCACATCATACCTTCCAGGGTCTCCTGCCCCAGTGTAGGTGGCTGTGAGTCGTCCGTGCGGAAGTCGGACGTATGTGCCGGACTCATTGACTCGCTCTGCTGGGGGCTGGGGCTCGAGTTCGGGCTGCTGTCGACCTTGAGCTGGTAAACGTCCGACAAGGAGCTCTGGTTACTGGTCTCATCTGAAAAACCATCAGCAGGTTAGGGGGGTGCCTGGTCCACAGCTGCAGCAGCACAGCAGGGGGCAGCACTGAAAGATGGCACCCACAGAGAATGGCCCAAGGGAGCAGGGAGGAGTCATGCCAGCAGGAGAGCTCTGCACCCGCCTCTCCCTATGGGGTTCCCAGGCCGTGTATGCTAGGCTGCCCTGGATTTCCAGGGTTAGTCATATGGTCAATCCCCAGGATACCGCTCCTTCGAGAGAAGGAGACGCCTGAGCATGGGAAGAGAGAGCAGGCAGAGGAGGGGTTCCTGGGGTGTTTGCTGAGCAAAGAGCACCTGACTTGGGAATGGGACACAAAGACGTTCAGTAGAGTTTCCCAGGCTGTACTGGTTCCTGTCCCCTGGTCTGACTTCACTGTGACGTGCACATCCCCTCCCCGAATCCCTTCATCACAGAGTGCTCCTAGTCCCTGGGGCTGAGACCTCCAGTGCTCCTAAAGCCCTTATGGCTGAATGGAATGGGCCAAGGAGCAAGACTGGCCTTAATATTAAAATCCATCCTGGACCCACCACAGACTCCGGGGGAAAGTAATGGTGCTCCCTCCAAGGTCAGGCTTGACAAAGCCCTGGCGGGGATGATTTAGCTGGGGTTGGTCCTGCTCTGACCAGGGGGTTGGACTAGATGCCCTCCTGAGGTCCCTTCCAACCCTGATATTCTATGATTCTATGATTCACTGGTCTCCACCCAGATGAACTGAAGGACACATGCCTCTAGGTACGGTCCCCCTTCCTGCCTGCAACCCCTGCTGTGAGACGCAAACAAAGGCTACCTGGAAGCCCCAGGACTATCCCCTGCTCCTAGGATTCTTACAGCTGCTTTTCCAAGGGGAGGCCCTGAAGGGGCAGGGGTTGACAGGAAGCCTGCCCCACACTCACCCTGCAGCGATGGCTCATGTCCTATGGGGCTGGGCACAGCTCCATGCTCTGGGTATTGCAACCTGCCTCATGGGGTCACAGCACCACTTGCTCATGTTTGGCCTGGCCACACCTCCAGCTGTGGGGGGTCAGTGCCCCCTTGGTGGCGTGAGGACGGAGAAAGTAGCGGAGGAGGAGGAGGCTGACCTGTGATTTTACACACACACCCCCGCCCATGAATTTGGACCCTGGGCGGATCCCTAAAAAAGACAAAATGTGCAGCTGGCGGGGCGTTTCAGTAAAATGTTTGCGAGCCACTGTCCTAAAGCGGGACATACCCAGAAACGCTTCATCATGACAGTGCAGGAGATCCCTGTGCCAGTAGCTACAGGGAATGGTGTAGGGCAGGGTGTCCTGGCTGCAGGCTGCTAACAGCCTCTCCCCACAGCAGTCACTGGAGAGAAGGGAGTTGGAGCAGGATAGGCAGGTATGCAAGCCCATGCTCTGGGTTTCCCTAGCTTCCGACTGCCAGAAGCTGGGAGTGGATGATGGGATGGATCACTCAATAATTGCTTGTTCTGTTCATTCCCTCTGGGGCACCCAGCATTGGCCACTGTCGGAAGACAGGATACTACACTAGATGAACCATTGGTCTGACCCAATATGGCCATACTTATGTGTCAGAACAACATCCCTTGTGGAAATCTGCATTGCTCCTGGGGGGGATGTGCAAGATATAGATACTGTACTAATGACACCTCAATATTTACAAAGTCCTCTTGATATGAACGGCAGCAGTGCCCTCCCCCTGCCAGCCTGTGTTCTGGGGGTAGGCAGACTTACCCTGGAACTCCAGGAGGAGGGAGGAGTTGGCAGATGAGTCAGCTGGGAAGCCATTGGGTTCTCGGGCAGTGCTGCTACTTGTTTTGGACTTCTCTTTCTTGAAGGGAGAGAGAACATGGGATTAACAGAGTCACACTCAGCAAGCAGAGGGGAGAGAGGCAGCAGGCCTTTGAGGAGCACTGCCCTCCTCAGGCAGCAGCAACAGCACAGAGCCAGAGGCGCATTCGCCTGTGTCCACTGTACCTGCCCAGGCCACAAGTGCAGCGAATGTGGCTACATCACATTACAGATGCTGTGTGGATTGCTGGGCCAACCCCCGAGCCTGAAGTCCATTGCAAAAGGAAGGTTTGGCCTTCCAGATCCTCTCTGGGGATTTCCCAATGAGCAAACTGGCCACAGACCCATCGGCCCCAGAGCTCCCCTGTCCCAGAGACCCCCCGCAAAAAGCGTCAATTTGTTCACTGTTCTCTGACTAGCGAGGGGAGCCACAGGAAACGATGCCCTTTTTTTGTTTTTCTGAGAGCCCCACGGGTTTGTCTGCGCCATGCAGAGGAGACCCCGAAGACCAGACCTTCCTGGTGGGAGCTGGGATGACATTCTGAAGGGCAGAACTAGAGTCCGTCCCCCTCAGCAGTGAGGTGTGGCCTCCTCCTCTCCAGCCGGTGCATGCAATCCTTAAGAGCCTTTCTTACAGCAGACCCAGCACTTACCTCTTTACTGTCTGCTACAGGCACCCACTTGAATATCCGAAGGGATGTGTCTCCCACCGTCACCCACTTCTTCTCCCTACCACCGAGCAGGAGACAGGTTACAACCAACAAAGCCAGTCATCTCTCCCAACCACACAACCACGGAAGTCCTGGTAATTACTCAGGACACAGCCATTAAATTCAGCTCAGGATCATGCCTGTGCTGCTACTTCTGCATACACTTGCCTAGGCAGGAGAGAAGCAGAGTGAAACGGACACAATCTCACCACAAAACTCTCCAGAAAACCAGCAGCAGCAGCAGCAAAGGTGTGAACTCCAGCGCCCTCTAGGGCTAGGAATACAAACACTCCTCTGGAATCAGGGGTTATGGGAACATTGTCTCCCCTAGAATGGGCCTCTTCCCCATTATCTCTAGAGCAGGGCTTTCCTAGCGGACTGACTTGGCTGGAAAAGGGGGGGGGGGGGCGGGTGTCTCTGCTCACTCAGATGCTCAGCATGGCGCTCTCCCTTTCCCAGTTTTTATACTGGTGCCTCTCACCTTAACATCACCAGGGCCAACATGCAGTGGTGTCAAAATCTGCACTCTGCCTGCAGAACTGGTTTGCAGTGAGGGAAATTAGAAGCCTATCCCAATCCCTCCTTGCTGAAACAAGGGTAGGAAATTAGTGGTTGACTGGGGACGGGAGAGTTAGACATTCTACCGAGGATCTACTCGGAGCAGGAGTTGATTTACAGTGGTCCGTGGGCCCTTGGGATTGCAAAGAAAACCATGAAAACTTGGCCACCCTGGCCTTCCACTTCCCTGGGCTTTAACTGCAGCCACTGGTTTAAGTTTTGCTTGATCTCACACTGAAAGGCTACCTTCAGTTCAGCCAACTGCAAAATAGATGCCTGATCCAGTGGGTTAGGGCAGTCAGAGGCACCTGGATGTGATGCTGGCCACATTAAACCATTGGCTATAAAACTGATGTGACTCATCTATCAGCCTGCTGAGCTATTGGCTCAGGGGAATCATAGAATATCAGGGTTGGAAGGGACCTCAGGAGGTCATCTAGTCCAACCCCCTGCTCAAAGGGGGACCGATCCCCAATTTTTGCCCCAGATCCCTAAATGGCCCCCTCAAAGATTGAACTCACAACCCTGGGTTTAGCAGACCAATGCTCAAACTACTGAGCTATTCCTCCTCCCATCTTTGATGAGGGGTAGCCTCCTCCATCTATCTGAAAGTTATCATGACTTTTCTCTCTGACACCATTGCAAGAGTTCAACAATCAATATCGTAAGCTGTTTGGGGCAAGAGGTGGTCTTTTGTATTAGACCACCACTTAACACATTGTGGGTCCTACTGAAATAATAATGCAGTAACCTGTGCTATTTATTTGGATATTAAATTCAGTGTATTCCTCCATTTTCAATATGCTGCAGATTTGTGTGTTGACAATAACTGCTTCCAAAAGTTGTCAAGGTGGAGGAAGCTGGAGGTTTTGGCAGGTGTGGATGGGACTTTCAGCACTTTGCAGAGGGTGGGAGGCAGTTTGGGATGGGGCCTTGAGTACCATTCCCAAAATGAAGGAGGTGATGCCCCCTCTTATTACACCCAGTAGCCCAGTGGTTAGGGCACTCACCTGGGATATGGGAGACCTATGTTTTAATCCTTACCATAGGCTCCAAAGCAAGGACCTGAACTAGGGCCTCCCCCATCTCAGGGGACTGTCCTCAGGCCATTAGGTACTGGGGGAGGGGGTGAGAGGCTCTCCTGCAGAAGCAGTTTCACTTTTTATAAAATACCCAAATAGTCATTGTGCCAGAACAAGCATAGGGGAGAGTAGCGCTCTAGCCTGGTGGCACTGCCCTAAGGGCACACCCATCTTCCAGCCTCTGCTCCAATGACTCTATTTAGCCACAGTGGAACAGCTTCAACAAGAGAGACTGACAGATACCCACCCCAGAACATCCCATAGCCTGGTGGTTAGGGATGCAGGACACTCAGGGGAAACCCGTAATTTGAAGCAGGGACTTGAACCCATGTCTCTTGCATCCCAGCTGAATGCCCTAATCACTGGGCTATCGGGTATAAGGGAGGTGACTCTAATTAGATTCTGTGACTCTTCTTTTCCACATACTTTTTTAAAAACAGTTTAAAATACCTAAAATTGGAAGAAAATGTTTCATTTCTGACATTTGGAATTGCCAGTGAACTGACGAGACAGTTATTTGCCCAGTTCTAATCCCTACTCAGGAGCTCCACCTTGTGTAATAACCTCTGCTATTCTCCCCCAGAGTCTTAGCTGCTGTAAGGACAGGAGAAGGGTGACCTCTACGCTACCCCATCCCAGCCTGCTGGGGAGAGGTTGTTACTGTGTCTGCACAGCTGTTCTGGGACTGCCGTTCCTGAAAACGGCTGCAGCCCCTTCCATCGCCCAGCACTTTGGCCAGCAGCAGAAGCAGAATGAACTAGTTCTTCAACCGATTTAGGGTTCACCAGCGCGACTCCCGCAGCTGGGCAGGCCCTGACGGTTCCGGGCAGCCGGACCAAGGGGGGTCAAAGCTCTCACTGCCGGTCTCGCGCACTGCGCGGGGTCCAGAGCAGGGCGTCGGGCCCAGGGCAGCAGCCACCCTGGGTCCGGTCCCGCCTGCCCGTCACGTGCCCGTGCCAGCCCCGACCCCACGCCCAGGCACCGGTCCCGGCCGCCACAGGCGGCGATGCCCACGAGACGGGCGGGGAGGGCGCCGCATCACGCACCCGCCGGCGAGCACCGTTACGCTAGCGAGGAAACTGAGGCACGGGGAGGGGCGGGGCTGCCGGGTACGGAGTCAGCGGCAGGCCCCGCTTCGGGCAGAGCCCGGCCTGCGCCTCCGGGCCTCCGCGCCCCGGGCTGGCGGGGTACACGGCCCCGGCCCCGGGCTCAAGCGGAACTCGCCCCAGGGCAGGGCCAACGATCCTGCGTAACGCGGGACACTTTGGCTCAGGGTGGGCGGGCCCCGGGCCCCATAGTAACAGAAGAACCCACCTCCTCAACCCGCGGGCCCTGATTGACCTCAGAGCATGTCCATCTAAAAGCTCTTCAGAGGCCGCACGCCTGGGGGGGGAATTGTGATAGGGCGTAGCCCCTGCCAATCGGGTTGCTCTTCGTGTCCCCGCCCTTTCAAACCGTAAGGAGAGGTAATTGGATGTTCCGCCCGCTGGCCCCGCCCGCTGGCTACCGAGAAACTTTGATTGGCTATTCTCCACGGGAGTCCCACCACCGAAGCCAATGAGGCACGGTGATTGGCTCCACACTGCAAGGCCCCGCCCCCAGGCCCCGCCTCTCACCATTTGCGGACGCGCTCGATGGCCGCCATCACTTTTTTGATGTCATCTTTGGCGCGGCTGCGGGTTTCAGCTCGCACCGAGCGGCCTGACATGGCGTCCACAGACCCGGCAACCCCAGCTCCGCAGCACCACCACCACCACGACCCGCCCCCCGCGCATGCGCGCGACCCTACCTACCCACACCCCGCGCGTAATGCGTCAGCGCGCCCCCTCTGCCTGGGGGAAGGGGGGGTGAGGGAAGAGCACTGCGTCGCCCACCACGCATGCGCGGCTCCGCCCTCTTTGGTCTGACGCGTGTAGGGAGGAGGCGCGAAAACCGTCCCGTTGCCACCGTTTCGCCTGAGGGAGAATTCCCGCTGAGGAAATCGGCTCCTCGGGGGCTGCGACGTGCCCCCTTCTCCACGGCGGACCCAGGGTGGCGATACTGCTGAGGGTCGAAAGGTCAGAGGGCATCACCCCATAGAGCTCTGCCCCAGAGCTGGAGGTGGCTGCTGGAGGTGACCCAGACTGGTGCCCTGCTCCCCCGACAGGCCAGGCCAGGGGCTGCCGCCTACCCAGCCCCCCCCCCCCCCCGGGGGGCACAGAGTCCTGTGCGGCAGCCAGCCCTTCCCGGGCAGGGCAGGCCCTGCGCGTCTCTTAGCACCCCGGCAGACACTCGACAGCCCCGCAGCCTCCAGCCCAGCGTACGGCAGGGCACCCCACTCCGACTGGGGCATAGCCCAGCAAGCATCAGCCGTGGGCGGCTCAGAGCGACCCATTTCCAACAACTTGCCTCCTTCCCCGAGTCGGTGAGCAGGGCAGCCACAGCAAAAGGCCCCCTTTGGAGCAGCGTTTCAACATGTCAGCTCAGGGCAACACCCAGGGCACTTTGACCCTGTGGTGTCTGGGGACAACAGCTGTCACACACCTAGGAATACACCAATAGCTAGAGGGCCTCCTGTTAAAGGAGGAGGATATTGATCTACTAGGCATCACAGAAACCTGGTGGAGTGAGGACAATCAGTAGGACACAATCATTCCCTGGTACAAAATATACTGGAAGGACAGAACAGGGAGGAGGGGAGTGGCACTATATGTGAAAGAAAATGTAGAATCAAATGAAGTAAAAATCTTAAATGAATCCACATGTTCCATAGAATCTCTGGATAGTAATTCCATACTCTAATAAGAATATAACAGTAGGGATCTATTATTGACCACCTGACCAGGACAGTGACAGTGATGATTAAATGCTAAGGGAGATTAGTGAGGCTATCAAAACAAAGAACTCAATAATAGTGGGGGATTTCAATTATCCCCATATTGACTGGGTATATGTCACCTCAGGATGAAATGAAGAGACAAAATTTCTCGATACTTTAAATGACTGCTTCTTGGAGCAGCTGGTACTGGAACCCCAAGGAAAGAGGCAATTCTTGCTTTAGTCCTGAGTGGAGCACAGGATCTGGTCCAAGAGGTAACTATAACAGGACCGCTTGGAAATAGTGACCATAATATGAAAACCTTTAACATTCCTGTGCAGGGCCATCCTTAGGATTTATGGTGCCCTAGGCGGGATCATTAAACTGGTGCCCCTATGCCCAACTTGCTCTTAGCAACACAAACATAAGCTTACAGTATTGGAAAACTTGCCACATGCACTTTCTTAAAACCAGCTTAAACTAATTAAGCTCACTGTAATGCTGATGCACTGAAAAAGTAGCACTATAGAAGAAATTCTGATTTATTGACAGAATGATGCAAATAATATAATTTTTTAAATTTGTCAACATTTTATTGGAAATTTCTATGAAGAGGTATTGAAACAAGGATTTGTTTTTAATTAAAAGCAATCTTTCTGGCTTTTTTTGGCTGCAAAATCAGTAATAATGTCATCGTACGACAAAGACAAAATGATGTCTTGTTTGATTGCAAGAATAGAAAGACCAGTCAAGCATTCCTGACTTGTAGAATGAAGATAGTTTCTCAAAACTAAAGCTCATTAAAAACTCCATTCTCCTGATACTACTGTAACAGGAATTGTCAGTAGAATACGAGTGGCAATGTACACATTAGGATATGTGTCAACAAGTTTGCTGGTATGAATAAACTGTACAGTGTCCATCACCGATTTTGCATGTGGCAACATTGATGACAGTGTACTCAATTCTTCATACAGTTCAAGTCCATTTAAATCACAACTATCATCATGCTTCAGGAGGCTCTCTAGGTTCTTGCACTTTGTCATTAGCTGTTCTTGTTTTCCTATTCCGTTGAATTTAGTTGAAAATCCAAACTGTTCATGGTGTACTCGTAAGGTATTAAACTTTTCATCAATATTAAAAAATTCAACGTCAAATTTCTTTTCTGGATCTTCTATGGGCTCATCTGCTCCTTCATATTCTGCTTGCCGTTTTTTCCTTGAAACTCATGTCACGTTCCGACATGGCCATTTTGGTTCTACACCGAGTGCCTGTGCAAGCTCTCTTACTGTAACCTGTGCTTCTTTGAATCCATTTTCTCTGTATTTCACTAAAAAGTCTTGTGTGTTGAATCAAGCTGCATCATTGGACTCTGCATTATTTTGCTTACACTTACAAGAATATCATACTAGATTATGACAGATGTTAGAAACTTGAAGCTGGATATTTCAGAGGCCAATGACTGTGCTTCACTTTTAGCTTTTGGATCTCTGGCTTCTTCTGAAATAGCAACCAGTGCTTTGTAAACTTCCTCAGATTGATATCTCAACGTTTTTGCACTTTCTACTCTGCTTTCCCAGTGTGTCTCAGAGGCTTAGCGGTAATACCATTGACATGTGCTTTGAATATTTGCCATCATTGAGTGGAAGCTGAAAAGAGCATGTAAATGCATTGCAGCAAACCAAAAAAAGAAATAGCTTCTACAGAAGACTTGGCCATATCACACAAAAATATTTTTGGAGTTTAATGTACCCACCCTACACACACCTACATCATATATCATTTGAAAGCTTATTTTATGTATGTTTAGATGAGGTATGATGATGTGGAGTTGTCAAGTTGTCTGAAGCATCTGGCCCTGGCCACTGTCAAAAGACAGGATACTGAACTAGATGAACAATTGGTCTGACCAAATATGGCAATTCTTAATAATGTCTGAAAAGAAATTGCTTGTTTAGCAGGTGTCAAAATGGCAAATATCAACCTTTTGCAGTATTCTATTCTTAATTGTCAAAGTATCTCACAAGCGATATAACAGTTTTCTATATTTTCAATTGAAATTTGCTGACCAGATCAGTCTCACACTGTAGGTAGTGAACCAGCAGCAGTAGATTGCGTGCCCATAGTTTGTACAGCATAGTGGGTAGATATAAATGTATTTTAATTCCTAATGTAGCAGTTCTCAAACTTTAGCAACCCGAGGACCCCCATTTTGATTTAAAAATTTTCAGCCTCTTATTGCCCCGCTCACCCCAGTCCCCACTCCACACCTTCTTCCAAAGCCCCACTCCACCCCTGCCCTACCTCTTTCCATCCCCTCCCTCTCCCTCCCAGCATCTCCTGCATGCCACTGAACAGCTGTTCCGCGGTGTGCAGGAGGCACTGGGAGGAAGAGGGAGGAGTTGATCAGTGGGACCAGCAGCCCCAGACATGATTCCATCCCTGCTCCTCCCCCTCTCTCCCATCGCCTCCTCCACACTGGGGAACAGCTGTTCCACAGCATGCAGGAGGTGCTGGGAGGGAGGGAGAGGAGTTGATCAGCAGGCCCAGCAGACCTCCTGGAGTACCCTCGCGGACCCCAGTTTGAGAAACGCTGTCCTAATATAATGCTTCTCTATTTGTAAGCTTTTGTACATACAAAACAGCATCTAGTGTGCCTGACAGGAGGTTTTGATCTGTAATTGCCTATGCAGCACTAGCTTTTGAAATATTCTAGAAACCCTTTTTAATGCATAATTTAATTATGCACAGGTCAGTATTAGTGTTAGAGATGACAATACACAGCTTCATACTGGGCTTCAATCAAAGTGCTCACGCAACAAAAATGGCGATTTTGATACATATAGTATCACATATACAGTGTTACTAACATATCTAACTAGCACAAGTCTGTATAGTTGTACAAAAAACATGATAGTGGGAATGCTAACAAGTTCTTTGAGAACTTTACTTCTAGAATGGAAGTTAAAGTCTCAGATGGCAAGCCCCTTAAAGCTTATATAAAAACGAAAAACTCTCCACAAACTTTGAAAAATGTGTTATTTGTCAAGAAAATCAAAAGAATGCAAAACTGTAAAAAGGCCCCACTGGTGCACAGATTTCTGGGATGCTGGCAGCAAAAGCCAGGAGAGATTAATTATATTAGGTATCTACTGGATGAGTTTTCTAGTTCAGATGATGTGCCACCAATACCCTATCCCAGGGATTGCTCTCAGAAATACATAAGCAAGTTGAATTTGGCACGTCAGAGTTGTACTGAATCCAAGAAAGAAAAGACTGTGAATCTGATCAAACAACACATTCACCTGCTTCTACAGCCACCAGAGCAATCATGTCCTCCAGCGATTGGTCCTGTTACCTTGTTTACTTGAGAAAAACAAGACAGACAAGAAACTTCATAAAATAGAAACATTTGAGAGAGCAACCAATCTAAGGGACATAGCACTTCAGAGAGGAGATGACATGTTGCGCAGACTAGCTGTGGAAGTCTTGATTGCTAAGGATCCAATTTATCACTCAACATGCCTTTCTTGCTGCTTGAGTAAAATGAATCTTAAAGCAAAATCATCTAGTTACACTGCAAAAATAGTCACCTTATGCAACTGCATTTTATCAGCTGATTGAAGATATAGACTATGATCTTGTGCGGCAAGGTTTTTCTCCTGCCCAAGCTGCTACAAAGCTATAAACGCTACTCCCCTCAGATGTAGAAACTGTAAGCTTTTCCAAATTACAGGGAAGATTAGAAAAACCACTATGGTTCTACAATTTCATTCCATACATAGCATGGACAAGGCAAGTCTAACATTGCTTTGTGCAGCAAAACATTAGCTGAGGCTGTCACGGAGTCCCCAGGCAATGTTCTGGAACTGCTCCCTACGAAGCCAGTCAGGACTCTGGTGAAGTCTCCTCTCTGTGAGTAGACTGTCTTCAGGGCAAAAAGCTCACACAGCTTCCACCTTCCTAGGTCTGACCCCGGAGCATTCAGCATCCTCTGCCCCTCCTTGTGCTTCCCACAGCGAGTCTGCCCAGGCAGGGTCCTGGGGAAGCCAGAGGGTCCTGCACCCCAACTTCGCAGTTGGACATGACTCTTAGCCAGACAGTAAAACAGAGGTTTATTAGAGGACAGGAACACGGTCTAAAACAGAGCTTGTAGGTACAGAGAACAGGACCCCTCAGCCGGGTCCATTTTGGGGGGCAGTGAGCAAGACAACCACGTCTGCACTTCACTCCACGCCCCAAACAGTCAGCCCCAAACTGACTCACTCTCCAGCCCCTCCTCCTCTGGGCTTTGTCCCTTTCCCGGGCCAGGAGGTCACCTGATTCCTTCGTTCTCCAACCCTTTAGCTATCACCTTGCAGGGGGGAAGGGCCCAGACCATCAGTTGCCAGGAGTCAGAGTTTTGGCTATTTATGTACACTGGCCCTTTGCAACAATCACACCCCCTTATCCCACCACTGAGAGACTTAAAGAAATGCATGGGGAAACTGAGGCACCCCTGCAGTATTCAGAGGAAACATTAAGAACAGTCCCACTTCATCACATCGGCTGTCCAAGTTGCTAGTAAGCAGAAGCAGGAACTTAAGTCATCCACATGTTTTGTGGATGTTCTTCTGGTGCATGAGCCTGATGAACAGCTTTCAAATGAACAAGTGGTTTTGTACAATGCTGCTTCAATCCTTTGGTCCGAAATACCCAAAATGAAAGCCTCAGAATAATATCCAAAGCAGGTGATTGTAGCTTCTAGGGATCTGCTACTTTTGTCCCCCGGTTGGTACTGGAGTTTGTCCTTTGGTCAATAAAGAGGCATATAATTCAGCCAGCAGAGATACCATCTTCCAGAAGACATTCAAAGAAGCTGACATGGCCATGGGCTATACTACAATGCTGATATGTAAGCAAATGTCAGTGCTGTAGGACAGCAGCATGCCATTCAGAGCATGGATCTAGTCCAACCCCCTGCTCAAAGCAGGACCAATCCCCAACTAAATCATCCCAGCCAGGGCTTTGTCAAGCCTAACCTTAAAAATATCTAAGGAAGGAGATTCCACCACCTCCCTAGGTAACCCATTCCAGTGCTTCACCACCCTCCTAGTGAAAAAGTTTTTCCTAACATCAAACCTAAACCTCCCCCACTGCAACTTGAGGCCATTACTCCTTGTTCTCTCATCTGGTACCACTGAGAACAGTCTAGATCCATCCTATTTGGAACTCCCTTCAGGTAGTTGAAAGCAGCTATCAAATTCTCCCTCATTCTTCTCTTCTGCAGACTAAACAATCCAAGTTCCCTCTCCTCGTAAGTCATGTGCTCCAGCCCCCTAATCATTTTTGTTGCCGTCCACTGGACTCTTTCCAGTTTTTCCACATTCTTCTTGTAGCATGGGGCCCGAAACTGGACACTACTCCAGATGAGGCCTCACCAATGTCGAATAGAGGGGAATGATCACATCCCTCAATCTGCTGGCAATGCCCCTACTAATGCAACCCAAAATGCCATTGGCCTTCTTGGCAACAAGGATACACTGTTGCCAAGATGAAGAGCATCTTCGGAAGCAGGCTGGCTAACCTAGTGAAGAGGGCTTTAAACTAGGTTCACCAGGGGAAGGAGACCAAAGCCCTGAGGTAAATGGGAACGTGGGATACCGGGAGGAAGCACAAGCAGGAGAGTGGGAGAGGGGAGGGCTCCTGCCTCATACTGAGAAAGAGGGACAATCAGCGAGTTATCTTAAGTGGTATACACAAATACAAGAAGCCTGAGAAACAAGCAGGGAGAACTGGAAGTCCTGGCACAGTCAAGGAATTATGATGCGATTGGAATAACAGAGACTTGGTGGGATAATTCACATGACTGGAGTACTGTCATGGATGGATATAAACTGTTCAGGAAGGACAGGCACGGCAGAAAAGGTAGGGGCGTTGCATTGTATGTAAGAGAGCAGTATGACTGCTCAGAGCTCCGGTATGAAACTTCAGAAAAACCTGAGAGTCTCTGGATTAAGTTTAGAAGTGTGAGCAACAAGGGTGATGTCGTGGTGGGAGTCTGCTATAGACCACCGGACCAGGGGGATGAGGTGGACAGGCTTTCTTCTGGCAACTAACGGAAGTTATTAGATCGCAGGCCCTGGTTCTCATGGGAGACTTCAGTCACCCTGATATCTGCTGGGAGAGCAACACAGTGGTGCACAGACAATCCAGGAAGTTTCTGGAAAATGTAGGGGACAATTTCCTGGTGCAAGTGCTGGAGGAACCAACTAAGGGCAGAGCTCTTCTTGACCTGCTGCTCACAAACTGGGAAGAATTAGTTGGGAAAGCAAAAGTGGAGGGAAACCTGGGAGGCAGTGACCATGAGATGGTCAAGTTCAGGATCCTGACACAAGGAAGAAAGGAGAGCAGCAGAATACGGACCCTGGACTTCAAAAAACAGACTTTGACTCCCTCAGGGAACTGATGGGCAGGATCCCCTGGGAGAATAACATGAGGGGGAAAGGAGTCCAGGAGATCTGGCTGTATTTTAAAGAATCCTTATTGAGGTTACAGGGACAAACCATCCCGATGTGTAGAAAGGATAGTAAATATGGCAGGTGACCAGCTTGGCTTCACAGTGAAATCCTTGCTGATCTTAAACACAAAAAAGAAGAAGCTTACAAGAAGTGGAAGATTGGACAAAAGACCAGGGAAGAGTATAAAAATATTGCTCAGGCATGCAGGACTGAAATCAGGAAGGCCAAATCACACTTGGAAGTTGCAGCTAGCAAGAGATGTCAAGAGTAACACGAAGGGTTTCTTCAGGTATGTTAGCAACAAGAAGAAAGTCAAGGAAAGTGTGGGCCCCTTACTAAATGTGGGAGGCAACCTAGTGACAGAGGATGTGGAAAAAGCTAATGTACTCAATGCTTTTTTTGCCTCTGTCTTCACGAACAAGGTCAGCTCCCAGACCACTGCACTGGGCAGCACAGCCTGGGGAGGAGGTGACCAGCCCTCTGTGGAGAAAGCAGTGGTTTGGGACTATTTAGAAAAGCTGGACGTGCACAAGTCCATGGGGCCGGATGCGCTGCATCTGGGAGTGCTAAAGGAGTTGGCGGATGTGATTGCAGAGCCATTGGCCATTATCTTTGAAAACTCATGGCGATCGGGGGAGGTCCCGGACGACTGGAAAAAGGCTAATGTAGTGCCCATCTTTAAAAAAGAGAAGGAGGAGGATCCAGGGAACAACAGGCCAATCAGCCTCACCTCAGTCCCTGTAAAAAATCATGGAGCTGGTCCTCAAGGAATCAATTCTGAAGCACTTAGAGGAGAGGAAAGTGATCAGGAACAGTCAGCGTGGATTCACCAAGGGCAAGTCATGCCTGACTAATCTAATTGCCTTCTATGCCGAGATAACTGGCTCTGTGGATGAGGGGAAAGCGGTGGACATGTTATTCCTTGACTTTAGCAAAGCTTTTGATATGGTGTCCCACAGTATTCTTGCCAGCAAGTTAAAAAAGTATGGGCTGGATGAATGGACTATAAGGTGGATAGAAAGCTGGCTAGATTGTCGAGCTCAACGGGTGGTGATCAATGGCTCCATGTCTAGTTGACAGCCGGTATCAAGTGGAGTGCCTCAAGGGTTGGTCCTGGGGCTGGTTTTGTTCAATATCTTCATTAATGATCTGGAGGATGGCATGGATTGCACCCTCAGCAAGTTTGCAGATGACACTAAACTGGGAGGAGAGGTAGATATGCTGGAGGGTAGGGATACGATACAGAGGGACCTAGACAAATTAGAGGACTGGGCCAAAAGAAATCTGATGAGATTGAACAAGGACAAAGTGCAGAGTCCTGCACGTAGGACAGAAGAATCCCATGCACCGCTACAGACTAGGGACCGAGTGGCTAGGCAGCAGTTCTGCAGAAAAGGACCTAGGGGTTACAGTGGATGAGAAGCTGGATATGAGTCAACAGTGTGTCATTGTTGCCAAGAAGGCCAGTGGCATTTTGGGATGTATAAGTAGGGGCATTGCCAGCAGATCGAGGGACGTGATCGTTCCCCTCTATTCGACATTGGTGAGGCCTCATCTGGAGTACTGTGTCCAGTGTTGGGCCCCACACTACAAGAAGGATGTGGAAAAATTGAAAAGCGTCCAGCGGAGGGCAACAAAAATGATTAGGAGACTGGCACACATGAGTTATGAGGAGAGGCTGAGGGAACTGGGATTGTTTAGTTTGCAGAAGAGAAGAATGAGGGGGGATTTGATAGCTGCTTTCAACTACCTGAAAGGGGGTTCCAAAGAGGATGATTCTAGACTGTTCTCAGTGGTAGCAGATGACAGAACAAGGAGTAATGCTCTCAAGTTGCAGTGGGGGAGGTTTAGGTTGGATATTAGGAAAAACATTTTCACTAGGAGGATGGTGAAGCACTGGAATGTGTTACCTAGGGAAGTGGTGGAATCTCCTTCCTTAGAAGTTTTTAAGATCAGGCTTGACAAAGCCCTGGCTGGGATGATTTAGTTGGGGATTGGTCCTGCTTTGAGCAGGGGGTTGGACTAGATGACCTCCTGAGGTCTCTTCCAACCCTGATATTCTATGACTCATATCCAGCTTTTCGTCTACTGTAACCCCTATGTCCTTTTCTGTAGTCCCAATGCTGACCTTTGATGACAGTTTTCTCTGTTGCCATGTGACTCCAAATTCCACTGAAAGAACCAGAAATTCAGCACACAGTAAATTCCTAGATTCAGAGACACGGTGTACTTCAGGCAGCTTTAACATATAAAGAACGTAGATTATTATCCACCTGGCATAGTTGGGACTATTTGGACTAAAAAGTATGGAAATATGGCATGCTGTATGTGTAGGTGAAGTTTCCAGTCACACACTCGCTCTGTATGAACATTCTTCTTAGCATATGCGCAACATGCCTCAGGTGACACGTGACCAGGACTCATAACTGAATTTGGTCTGCTGGTTGGATCATTAGCTTGCCGGGTACTGACGGGGAGCGCAACATGAATTCTGATCCATGCCCCCCTGCATGGATATTTAAAAGTAATATCTGCATAACTTGGAGAAAATAATCCCAAAACTTGAATGTAGGATACTGGGCATACCCCCCATTTGAAATCCCTGCAGTACTAGTAGCATATGCTGAGTTACAGCATCATCAGATTCTTTAAGGACATGTAAGAACTTAATGTCTTCAGACTCAAACACCTTTTGAGTGATAGCTAACGTTTGCCAGACAAATGCTGGAACTACATGAGTTCTGCTCACACCATTTAACAAATGACTAGGGGGCTGAACTAAAACCTCTCCAACGCATCATCAAGGATCTACAACCTATCCTAAAAGACGACCCATCACTCTCACAGATCTTGGGAGACAGGCCAGTCCTTGCTTACAGATAGCCTCCCAACCTGAAGCAAATACTCACCAGCAACCACACACCGCACAACAGAACCACTAACCCAGGAACCTATCCTTGCAACAAAGCCCATTGCCAACTGTGTCCACATATCTATTCAAGGGACACCATCATAGGGCCTAATCACATCAGCCACACCATCAGAGGCTCGTTCAGCTGCACATCTACCAATGTGATATATGCCATCATGTGCCAGCAGTGCCCCTCTGCTATGTACATTGGCCAAACTGGACAGTCTCTACGTAAAAGAATAAATGGACGCAAATCAGATGTCAAGAATTATAACGTTCAAAAACCAGTTGGAGAACACTTGAATCTCTTTGGTCACTCGATTACAGACCTAAAAGTGGCAATTCTTCAACAAAAAAACTTCAAAAACAGACTCCAACGAGAGACTGCTGAATTGGAATTAATTTGCAAACTGGATACAATTAACTTAGGCTTGAATAAAGACTGGGAGTGGATGGGTCATTACACAAAGTAAAACTATTTCCCCATGTTTATCTCCCCCCCCACCCCACTGTTCCTCAGACGTTCTTGTCAACTGCTGGAAATGGCCCACCTTGATTATCACTACAAAATGTCCCCCACCCCCCCCACCCCCGCTCTCCTGCTGGTAATAGCTCACCTTACCTGATTACTCTCGTTACAATGTGTATGGTAACACCCATTGTTTCATGTTCTCTGTGTATATAAATTTCCCCACTGTATTTTCCACTGAATGCATCCAATGAAGTGAGCTGTAGCTCACGAAAGCTTATGCTCAGATAAATTTGTTAGTCTCTAAGGTGCCAGAAGTACTCCTTTTCTACTTGTGTCTATGTCCCTCCTCCATGCTGATGGAACAGTTAGAACAGACAAAGCTGAATTAGGGCATCAGCTGGAAGCTCAAGCTGAAAAGAATCCATGAGCTAAGAGCATGTAACCAAGAACCACAGTGTACATCAGAAATACCATTGCTATTGGGCAAATTATAGCTGGAGACAAATTCCACACATTTGATGAATTGGTTACTGAGTAGTTGGAGGCAGGTCCTAAAATGACTTGAAAACACTAATTCTTTAATTGAAGTCTTTGACAGATATGTTAACAGTAACTCTGTGAAAACTGCAGAAAGACAGTGGCAGAGAGGATCTAAGGCTGAATGCAAAAAATGCCAGATGATTGGTGGACGCCCTGTGCCTCCACAGCAAAAGGTTTCTAAACATGATAGCCATCAAGCAGTCACTTGTAAAATTTCTCTGAATATACCTTTCAAAATGCATCTGAGCATACCAAACACAAACAATGTTTGCTGGAGGCTTTTCTAGTTGTGAAGTAGCAAAGTGCATCACCAGTAGAGGTGTTGAAGAAGGCCAAGATTTGCACAGTACTCAAGAGGAAGCAAAGACAAGGATGCTTCTGCATACTGTATGTGCCAATGTGACTTTTTGGGTCTCTTGGTGTCCAAGGAACAGTAGTAATTAGATCACATGATACAGATGTTTTGGTCCTTGCTCTTCACTACTTTCCAAAATGGAACACACAGATGACAGGTGGACTGAAACAGGCACCATTACCAAAACAACTGACAAGCATAGTTTCATACTGTGCATGCAATTTGTGACACGCTCACTCTTGACTTTGCAACATACTTCCTCGTGTGCGCACATTAATAGGATGTGACTGTCATCCCTGTTTGGTATTGAGAAAAAGTCTGTGTTTAGTGCTGTCAAAACAAAGGGAGCTTACCGCTTCAGAGATCTTGCAAAATTGGCAGAATATGACAGCCAAGCCGCTCTTTCTGTGGCAAGGAAGTTGGTAGCAGTGATGGATGAGTAGAACAAGAAAAAAAAAAAAAAGAGCCACAAACACCTGAATTACTTGTACCTCTATCTACCATAAAGAAAGGACAAGCCACTGGCCTAACTCCAACCATGTGAGGACGGTTTTGAAGAGTATGTCAAAAGACCATCTTGACAAACAAAGATTTGGATGTCTTCACACATAGGTAAACCAGATATTGGATCACCAGTGCAACATTGATGGAAAAATGTAAAAGTTGAACTACTTCCGGTATTCAAGGATCCAGTGGCATCTGAGCATCTAACAGACCTTATTTGTGCTTGTCCAGTAGGGGTCACTGCACAATCAACTGTGTCTGTAGTCAGAACAATCTTCCGTGCACAGAACTGTGTACTTGCCAAGTCATTGAAGACTGTGGTGACCCACACGCTCTCAACAGAGATCATAATGATGAACAAGATCATGTTGACTAGAAATGCCACTGTGACGTTCCCCTCTGGTGTTATCCGGACTGGTGATCTGCTAGGTCAACCCAATCCTTGACTCTGGGAGCCAGCCTTACCCTGCTCTGCTGTGAGAACCCCCACTCCTGGGCTGTTCATGCATAGCCTCTGGCATGTAAGCTGCTCCCAGCTACTTGCAAGCGAATGATACTAGCCAATATCTCCGGTCCCAGACACAACCCTGGGAACTTCCGTCTTGCAGTGCCCAGTTATGCCCGCTGGACGCTGCAAGCTAATATGAGTTTGTCAATTTAACAAAGAAATTGATATGTACCAGGCTTGTTATCCCAAGAGGAGCCTCTGCTACCCTTCAAACCAAACGCACTGCTTCAGTAGAATAAACAAACAAATTTATTAACTATAAAGATAAATCTTAAGTGATTATAAGTCAAAGGGTAACAAGTCAGAGTGGTTACCAAAATAAAATAAAATATAAGCATGCTGTCTAAACTTTCAACTCTGTTAGACTGGGCAGCAACTAGATTAGGAGTGGCCAACCTGTGGTTCCGGAGCTGCATGTGGCTCTTCAGAAGTTAATATGCGGCTCCTTGCATAGGTGCCGACTCTGGGGCTGGAGCTACAGGCGCTAACTTTCCAATGTGCCAGTGGTGCTCACTGCTTAACCCCTAGTTCTACCCCAGGTCCTGACCCCACTCCACCCCTTCTACCCCAGGTCCTGACCCCACTCCACCCCTTCCCCAGAGCCTGCCATGCCCTCACTCCTCCTCCCCCCCCCCCCCCCAAGAGCCTCCTGCACGCTGTGAAACAGCTGATTGTGACGGGTGGGAGGCAGAGGGAGTCACTGATTGATGGGGCTGCCGGCAGACAGGAGGCACTGGGGGCAGGAGGTGGGGAGCTGAGGGGGAGGCTGCTGACATATTACTGTGGCTCTTTGGCAATGTACATTGGAAAATTCTGGCTCCTTCTCAGTCTCCAATTAGCCACCCCTGAACTAGATTAAGCAGTTTTTCTCACCCCACTGGATATTGCAGTCTTTAACGTATAGGTTTGTTCCTTAAACCTGGGCCAGTCTCCTGTGTTGTCTTCTCAGTGTCTTGGTTGCTTGCAGTAGAGGTGGGGGAAGGAGAAGGGCCTTGCATGTGTCCAGTCTGTCTGTTTTATGCTCTCAGTCCACGTCCTTGTAGAACACAAGTCCAGGCATGTCTGTGGGGCATTGCTGAGTCTCTCCCAGCAAGGCTGAGCAATTCCCATGATGGGGCTTCTTGCAGGTGAATCATTGCACTGTAGCTCCCTTGCTGGACAATGGCTATTGATGGGCTGTTTCACACCTCACCTGGGCATTGGTCACTTTCCTTAATGTTGCCTCCGGGGAGCTAATATCTTGCTGATTCCCCCAACTTACAGCATGTTTTGTTAACAACCATACTACACAATTCTCAACTTCATATGCGTTAATGATACACATACATGGATAGAGAAATGACTTTCAGCAGATCATAACCTTTCCCCTGATACCTTACAAGGCGTGCTTTATATGTAAGATCACAATTATATGAAAATGAGGAATATGGGGGTTACAGCATGCTCCCCCAAGGTATAGGTATTGAGCTCAGTGGTTTGAGCATTGGCCTGCTAAACCCAGGGTTGTGAGTTCAATCCTTGAGGGGGCCATTTAGGGATCTGGGGCAAAAATTGGGGATTGGTCCCACTTTGAGCAGGGGGTTGGACTAGATGACCTCCTGAGGTCCCTTCCAACTCTGATATTCTATGATAGTGTGTCACACCTTCCCCCTTAGTTTACTGCAAGAGGGTTAGTCACTGACTACTTCGAAGGCAGTTTGTTGTTATAGTTCTCTTAGCATCCAGCTATTAAGGCCATGAGGCAGTGTGCCTCGGTTTCCCCATTCACACTCAGCAAACCAGTTTTTTTATGGTTCCTCTACTGTGATGAGCTTTAAATCTGTTTACATGTATTAATTGAGAACTCGCGTTACCATAACATTTAACATCTGTGTCAAAATTCTTATCCCCAAAACTTAACATTAATATCAAAATTTTATCTTAGGGCTTGGCTACACTTGCAAGTTACAGCGCATTAAAGGAGCCCGGGCGCAATAGTTCATTACCTATCCACACTGACAAGACACCTAGAGCGCTCTGTCTCGGCGGCTACAGTGCTGCTGGTATTCCACCTCAGCAAGTGGAATAACGTTTGCTGCGCCACCACTGAAGCGCCGCAGCGCCAGTGTGGACGCCCTGATCTCTTGTTGCGCTGTGATCTGCCTCCTGAAGTGTCCCACAATGCCTGTTCTAGCCACTGTGGTCATCACTTTGAACTCTACTGCCCTGCCCTCAGGTGACCAACCATCAGACCCGCCCTTTAAATTCTCTGGGAATTTTGAAAATCCCCTTCCTATTTGCTCAGCCAGGCGTGGAGTGCTCTCAGCAAATCTTTCCAGGTGACCATGCCTCCATGCGCCAGGCGATCCCCAGTATGGAGCAGTGGCAAGGTGCTGGACCTCATCAGTGTTTGTGGGGAGGAAGCTGTCCAGTCCCAGCTGCGCTCCAGCCATAGGAATTACAATACCTTCGAGCAGATATCAAGGGATGTGATGGAAAGGGGCCATGACAGGGACGCACTGCAGTGCAGGGTTAAAGTGAAGGAGCTGTGGAATGCCTACCGGAAAGCCCGCAAGGCAAACAGCCACTCTGGTGCTGCCCCTGCGACCTGCCATTTCTACAAAGAACTGGATGCGATACTTGGGGCCGACCCCACCTCCAATCTGAGTACCACTGTCAAGGTTCCTTCCCCACCCTGAACTCTAGGGTACAGATGTGGGGATCTGCATGAAAACCCTCTAAGCTTATTTTTACCAGCTTAGGTTAAAACTTCCCCAAGATACAAACTATTTTACCTTTTGCCCTTGGACTTTATTGCTGCCACCACCAAGCGTCTAACAAATATATAACAGGAAAAGAGCCCGCTTGGAAACGTCTTTCCCCCCAAAATCCTCCCCAAACCTAAACACCCCCTTTCCTGGTGAAGGCTTGATAAAAATCCTCACCAGTTTGCATAGGTGAACACAGACCCAAACCCTTGGATCTTAAGAACAATAAAAAAAGCAATCAGGTTCTTAAAAGAAGAACTTTAATTGAAGAAAAAAAGTAAAAGAATCACCTCTGTAAAATCAGGATGGTAAATACCTTACAGGGTAATCAGATTCAAAACATAGAGAATCCCTCTAGGCAAAACTTTAAGTTATAAAAAGACACAAAAACAGGAATATACATTCCATTCAGCACAGCTTATTTTATCAGCCATTTAAACAAAACAGAATCTAACGCATATCTAGCTAGATTACTTACTGAGTTCTAAGACTCCATTCCTTTTCTGTTCCCGGCAAAAGCATCACACAGACAGAGAGAACCTTTGTTTCTCCCCCGCTCCAGTTTTGGAAGTATCTTGTCTCCTCATTGGTCATTTTGGTCAGGTGCCAGCGAGTTTATCCTAGTTTCTTAACCCTTTACAGGTGAAAGGGTTTTTCCTCTGGCCAGGAGGGATTTAAAGGTGTTTACGCTTCCCTTTATATTTATGACATGCCCCCCAAATCACAGATAGGGTGAAATGCTGGCTGTGATTTCTTCCTGGAGCTCTAGGAGAAAACAGAGTTAAAACACATGCACCTCTAAATATACTACCAAGTATATAAAGACTAACAATATTTTCCACATCTCAAGGACGATTTTAACCAGTTGATTCTGGGAAACTTTCATGGGAGAGTGCATCAGCCACTTCGTTAGAAGCTCCTGAGATGTGTTGGATGTCGAAATCAAAATCTTGGAGAGCTAAACTCCACCGAAGAAGCTTTTTGTTATTTCCCGTGGCAGTATGAAGCCACTGTAGCGCAGCATGTTCGGTTTGCAGGTGGAAACGCCGTCCCCAAACATATGGGCGTAGCTTTTCCAGAGCGTAGGCAATGGCGTAACATTCTTTTTCACTGACTGACCAGTTGCTTTCCCTCTCAGACAGCTTCTTGCTGAGAAACACTACAGGGTGAAAATTCTTGATCCGGTCCTTCCTGCATTAAAACTGCTCCCACACCACGCTCGGACGCATCTGTGGTGACTAGGAAAGGTTTGTCAAAGTCTGGGGCCCTTAGTACAGGGTCAGACATGAGTGTCGCTTTAAGCTGGTTAAAGGCCTTCTGACACTCTTCGGTCCACTGAAGAGTATTTGGTGGTTCTTTTTGATTAGATCTGTCAGTGGGGCGGCGATTTGGCTGTATTACGGTACAAATAGTCTATAATAACCGGCCAAGCCTAAGAAGCATTGAACCTGTTTCTTTGATTTTGGGACAGGCCACTTTTGGATAGCATCCACTTTGACCTGTACGGAGTTGATAGTTCCTTGACCCACCTGGTGTCCAAGGTAAGTCACTCTGTTTAGGCCTATTTGACACTTCTTAGCCTTAACAGTTAGTCCTGCCTCCCTTATGCGCTCAAAGACTTTTTGTAGATGTTTCAGGTGTTCTGCCCAGGAATCCGAAAATATGGCCACATCGTCAAGGTAGGCGACTGCATATTCTTCTAATCCCGCTAGGAGACCATCTACAAGTCTTTGGAAGGTGGCGGGTGCATTCCGCAGCCCGAAAGGGAGTACATTAAATTCATACAGCCCGGCATGTGTGGTGAAAGCTGACCTTTCCTTGGCGGATTCATCTAGCGGTACCTGCCAGTACCCCTTGGTTAAGTCCAAGGTAGAGATGAACTGGGCCCGTCCCAGTTTCTCTAATAGTTCATCTGTGCGTGACATTGGATAGTTGTCTGGGCGAGTTACAGCATTTAGCTTACGGTAGTCCACACAAAAACTTATCTCCCTATCTGGTTTGGGAACTAGAACCACTGGAGATGCCCATGCACTGCCAGAGGGGCAGATTACACCCTTCTGTAACATATCCTGGATCTCACGTTCTATAGCAGTTTTAGCTTGAGGAGACACCCGGTAAGGTTGGACTTTAATTGGGTGAGCATTACCTGTGTCAATGGAGTGGTATGCCCGTTCAGTCAGTCCTGGGGTGGCTGAGAACGTCGGCACGTAACTAGTACACAGCTCCTTGATCTGCTGTCGCTGCATACGCCCAAGCGTCATGGAGAGGTTCACCTCTTCCACGCCACCAGCACTTTTCCCTTCGTAGTAGACACCTTCAGGCCACTCAACGTCATCTCCCTGGACTGTAAACTGACAAACCTTTAATTCTCTGGAATAAAAGGGCTTTAGAGAATTAATATGGTACACACCTTAGGCTTTCGGTTTGAGGTGGGGAATGCTATGAGATAATTAACAGCTCCCAGGTGCTCCTGGACCATGAATGGCCCTTCCCACGACGCTTCCATTTTATGGGCCTGGAGCGCCTTCAAGACCATGACCTGGTCTCCTACTTTGAAGGAACGCTCTCTGGCATGTTTATCATACCAGTCTTTTTGAGCATCTTGTAGGTTTTCTTTAGCAAGGGCTAGAGAGGTTCGGAGGGTGGTCTGTAAGTTGGTTACAAAGTCCAGAATGTTAGTTCCTGGAGAAGGTGTAAATCCCTCCCATTGCTGCTTCACCAACTGTAATGGCCCCTTAACCTCACGGCCATATACAAGTTCAAATGGGGAAAACCCTAAATTGGGACGTGGTACAGCTCTGTAGGCAAAGAGCAACTGCTGCAACACTAGGTCCCAATCATTGGAGTGCTCATTTATGAATTTACATATCATGGCCCCCAAAGTTCCATTAAACTTCTCCACCATGCCATTTGTTTGATGGTGGTAAGGAGAGGCAACCAAGTGATTTACCCCATGAGCTTCCCAAAGGCTTTCCATAGTTCCTGCCAGGAAATTAGTTCCTGCATCTATGAGGATGTCAGAGGGCCAACCTACCCTGGCAAAAATGTCTGGTAGTGCCTGGCACACACTTTTAGCCCTGGTGTTGCTTAGACCTACTGCTTCCGGCCATCGGGTGGCAAAATCCATGAAAATCAGTATGTACTGCTTTCCTCTGGGTGTCTTTTTCGGAAAAGGACCCAGAATATCCACAGCTACTCGCTGAAATGGAACTTCAATGATGGGGAGTGGCTGGAGAGGGGCTTTCCCACTTTTTGGCATACCTCACAAGACCGGACATAGGTAGAAACATCCTTGCCCATTCCCTCCCAGTGAAATGACCTCCCCAAATGGTCTTTGGTCCTGTTCACCCCAGCATGGCCACTAGGATGATCGTGGGCTAAGCTCAAGAGCTTGACCCAGTACTTAGTTGGAACTACCAACTGTCTCTGAGGATGCCAGTCTTCCTGGTGTCCACCAGAAAGAGTTTCCGTGTATAAAAGTCCTCTTTCTACAACAAACCTGGATCTATTAGAAGAGCTGAGAGGCGGTGGGTTGCTCCATGCCACCGTCCAAGCTCTCTGGAGGCTTTCATCTGCTTCCTGTTTGGTCTGGAACTGTTCCCTTGATGCTGGAGACATCAGTTCCTCATTGGATTGTGGACCTAAGCTTGGTCCCTCTGGAAGCGATGTAGGGGATGGGGCTGTTTCCGTTGACTGTGAACCGCTCTCCGCTGGTGCACTATGTTGGGGCTCAGGCTCCGGCTGAGCCTCTTGTGTAGGGTTATCGGCTGCTGCCAGTTCAGGTTCGGTGGGGCCCTCTGGTGTTGGGGTTGCAAGTACTGGATTCAGTGCTGGCAATGGGTCTGGTGCTAGTTGTTCTGCCGGTTCCGGTTCTGGGACTGGCTCTGTCTGGGTCTCGGACTGGATCCACTACTGCTGTTGCAGACATTGGCCTGGGGTCCAGGTCCATCACCTCTGACTGGGTCCTGGTAGAAGTTTCCGGAACAGAGCTAGGCGTGATGGCTTTTTTAACCAGGCTGCGGGTGACCATTCCCACCCTCTTGGCTAGCTTCACATGATTGGCCAAATCTTCCCCCAACAGCATGGGGATGGGATAATCATCATAGACTGCAAAAGTCCATGTTCCTGACCAGCCCTTGTACTGGACAGGCAACTTGGCTGTAGGCAAATTGAAAGAGTTTGACTTGAAGGGTCGAATCATCACTTGGATCTCTGGGTTGATTAAACTGGGGTCCACTAAGGAAGCATGGATAGCCGACACTTGTGCTCCGGTGTCCCTCCACGCGGTGACCTTCTTCCCGCCCAAACTCACAGTTTCCCTCCGCTCCGAGGGTATCTGGGAGGTATCTGGGCCTGAGGACCTCTGGTGTGATTCCGGTGCAATGAACTGTAATCTGTTGGGGTTCTTGGGGCAGTTGGCCTTTACAAACCCCGGCTTGTTACATTTAAAACATCGTCCAGCTGATGGGTCACTGGGGCGAGATGGGTTGCTGGAGAATGGTGTGGCGGGACGATAAGGTGGCTGGAGGGTTCCTTGGGGCCTTGTGCTGCCCCCGGTAATAGGGTGTGGTCTGAGGTTGTCCCTTCTGGTATCTGCTCCAACTGCGACCAGTTTTTTTTCTTTTCTGCCACCTCCACCCATTTGGCTCCAATCTCCCCCACCTCAATTACAGTTTTGGGCTTCCCATCTAGGATGTATCTTTCTATTTCCTCAGGAACACTCTCTAAAAACTGCTCCATTTGCATAAGGAAGGGCAAATCTTCTGGAGATTTAACACTTGCTCTTGATATCCAGGCATCCCAATGTTTCACAATGTGGTAGGCATGTCGGGTAAATGACACGTCTGGTTTCCAACTTAGGGCTCTGAACCGCTGACAGGAATGCTCGGGTGTTAGCCCCATTCTGACTCTCGCCTTGGTTTCAAACAATTCATACTTGTTCATGTGTTCCTTCGGCATTTCAGCCGCCACCTCAGCTAAGGGTCCACTGAGCTGCGGCCTCAGCTCTACCATGTATTGGTCTGTAGAGATGCTGTACCCAAGGCAGGCCCTTTTGAAGTTTTCTAAGAAGGCCTCGGTATCATCACCTGCCTTGTAGGTGGGGAACTTTCTGGGATGGGAAGTGGTACCTGGAGAAGGATTGCTAGGGTTTGCTGGTATATTCTGCTGAGCCTTTGCCTTCTCCACCTCCGGTGCATGCTTCCTCTCTTTTCCCTTCTCCTCCATTTCTTTTTCCCTTGCCGCCATAGCTCCCCTGTGGGCAGCCTCTTGGTTCTTTTCTACCTCCATAGCTCTCCTGTGGGCAGCCTCTTGTTTTTTTTCTGCCTCTTTCGCTGCCTCCAGTCTGGTTAACTCCAATTTGTGTTGTATCTTGGTTTCTGTAATGTTTGCCTTTCTGTTTTTAACTAACTTTACACCCGAGAGTTAGAAAGAAAACAAACAAAAACTTGACTTGTAAAATTTTGCTGTGCTGTAACCGGATACCTATGTTCTCTGATAGTGATTGTCAGCCGACAGAAAAATCCTTAAAAAAAAACAAAAACAAAAACCTAACACCTTTGTCTCCAGGTAAATAGACAGAAAACCCCTCTAGTTGCTCTTAGGTAAAAAAGAACTTCAGGTCTGAAGACTTGTGAATTTCTCTGCAGGAGGTTAACTACCCTGCCTTTAGGTAGAGAAAACTCCAGCTCACAAAAGACAATTCCGTTTTGTCTCTGCTGTGGCCCCCAAGCAGAGACAAAAAAAAACTCTAACTGCTTTTAGCTTAAAACCTGCTTTCCAGCAGCCCAAAGGAAAAAAAATTTCCTTTTAAAATCTGTGCTTCTGGTTCAAAAAAAAATCTCAAATTGATCTCAAAATGATTTCAAGTTAATCCCACCACTCTGCCACAATGTCAAGGTTCCTTCCCCACTCTGAACTCTAGGGTACAAATGTGGGGACCTGCATGAAAACCCCCTAAGCTTATTTTTACCAGCTTAGGTTAAAACTTCCCCAAGGTACAAACTATTTTACCTTTTGCCCTTGGACTTTATTGCTGCCACCACCAAGCGTCTAACAAATATATAACAGGAAAAGAGCCCGCTTGGAAACGTCTTTCCCCCCAAAATCCTCCCCAAACCTAAACACCCCCTTTCCTGGTGAAGGCTTGATAAAAATCCTCACCAGTTTGCATAGGTGAACACAGACCCAAACCCTTGGATCTTAAGAACAATGAAAAAGCAATCAGGTTCTTAAAAGAAAAATTTTAATTGAAGAAAAAAAGTAAAAGAATCACCTCTGTAAAATCAGGATGGTAAATACCTTACAGAGTAATCAGATTCAAAATATAGAGAATCCCTCTAGGCAAAACTTTAAGTTATAAAAAGACACAAAAACAGGAATATACATTCCATTCAGCACAGCTTATTTTATCAGCCATTTAAACAAAACAGAATCTAACGCATATCTAGCTAGATTACTTACTAAGTTCTAAGACTCCATTCCTTTTCTGTTCCCGGCAAAAGCATCACACAGACAGAGAGAACCTTTGTTTCTCCCCCGCTCCAGCTTTGGAAGTATCTTGTCTCCTCATTGGTCATTTTGGTCAGGTGCCAGCGAGGTTATCCTAGTTTCTTAACCCTTTACAGGTGAAAGGGTTTTTCCTCTGGCCAGGAGGGATTTTAAAAGTGTTTACCCTTCCCTTTATATTTATGACAACCACCATGGACACTTCAGAGCCCAATTCAACAAGGCGGGAGGAGGAGGAGGAGAAGTAAAGCAGGTGCTGAGGTGGAGGAAGATACCCTGGAATCCCTAGATGCATGCAGCCTGGAGCTGTTCTCAAGCCAGGAGGAAGGTAGCCAGTCGTGGCGGCCGGTGTTTGGGGAAGGATAAACACCAGAGGAGGTTCCTGGTAAATGGCTTGTATTTTGGGAAGAAAGTGTTTCGGTGCGGGCTCTTGGGGTGAGGAGGGTTAGGGCTGCATGCGTGCCAGATGCGGAATAGGGTGTTGATGTGCTCTCTCACATCGTGGTAATCGGCCTCAGTGATCTCTTCAAAAGTCTCATCCAGAACTTGGGCAATGCACTTGCAGAGGTTTCTCGGGAGAGCCACTGTGTTCTGTGTCCTGGTAAGGCTAACTTGTCTGCGCCACTGTGCAATGAGGGGAGACCATTACTGCAAACAGGCAAGCTGCATATGGGCCAGGGCGGAATCCGCATTGCTTCCCAGGTCACCCTCAGCAGTGAGTTATCTTCCAGGACTAACTCCTGTGGAAAATGTGGGGACAATTCAAGCTCAGCAGTTTCTCGTTGGAGTCTGTTTTTGAAGCTTTTCTGAAGCAAATACTCACCAGCAACCACACACCAAAAACACTAATCCAGGAACCTATCCTTGCAACAAAGCCCAATGCCAACTCTGTCCACATATTTATTCAAGTGACACCATCATAGGACCTAATCACATTAGCCACAGCACCAGGGGCTCATTCACCTGCACATCTAGCAATATGATATATGCCATCATGTGCCAGCAATGCCCCTCTGCCATGTACATTGGCCAAACCGGACAGTCTCTACGCAAAAGAATAAATGGACACAAATCTGACATCAGGAATCATAACATTCAAAAACCGGTAAGAGAACACTTCAACCTCTGTGGTCACTCAGTAAAAGATTTAAGGGTGGCAATTTTGCAACAGAAAAGCTTCAAAAACAGACTCCAACGAGAAACTGCTGAGCTTGAATTAATATGCAAACTAGATCCCATTAACTTGGGTTTGAATAGAGACTGGGAGTGGCTGGGTCATTACACATATTGAATCTATTTCCTTAAGTATCCTCACACCTTCTTGTCAACTGTCTAAATGGGCCATCTTGATTATCACTTCAAAAGCTTTTTTCTCCTGCTGATAATAGCTCATCTTAACTAATTAGCCTCTCACAGTTTGTATGGTAACTTCCAACTTATATATACATTCTCTCTCTCTCTCACTATATGTTCCATTCTATGCATCCGATGAAGTGAGCTGTAGCTCACAAAAGCTTATGCTCTAATAAATTTGTTAGTCTCTAAGGTGCCACAAGTACTCCTGTTCTCATTTGGCACAAAATCTCTCATGTTGTGGCTCAGGCTTGAGGTGCAGTTTATCAGTAGTCTTCCTTCTCTCAGTTCTCCTCCCCAGGCAGCTAATTCCCAGCACAGAGCCCCGCTAATCTCCCCAGACGAAGTAAAAAGCAGCAGCCACTCAGCTCTGTAACTCTCCATTCAACACTGTACAGAAATGACACAAGGCAACTGCAAGGGGGCTGAGGCTGTCAGTAAACTCATTTATTACAACTCATTCAGTTATTAAAAACCCACCACACAGAGCATGAGGTTCCCTGACCTGGAGGAGTCTGCACATACCCAGGTCCCAGAGGGATTTAGTTCTTCTTGGCATAGATACCATCCAGCGCATTCTGGGCATCTGTGATCTGCTGCTGCAGTCTCTCTCTGGTAGCCTCGTTAATAGCTTTTTTCAGCATGCCTTTCATTTCTTCCACGACAGCCCGGTAACCCGCTGTGTTGTGGAACACCCGGATGGCCCGATCCCCACATGACACAAGGTAGCGACTGTTAATGTCAAAGGCCAAGTCCGTGATGTACTCTCCATGGACGTTGACAAAGTGTTCCTCCTTCTCTCCCCTCCGGGTGTTGTACACAGTGATGCTGGTGCAGCTCGAGATGGCCAGCACACGAGCATCAGGGGACAGGGCAATGCGACAAGGCTCCATCACTTCACACTTCCCTGTCAGGAGCAGATAAGGATCCTGTTGCTTCTTGTATTCTACATCTGTGTCCCACAGCTTCCAGGTGCCATCCTTCGAAACAGTCGCCATCCTATGGCAGGAGAGAGCACACACATCACAGCTGCAAAGAGACGAGGCGGCACCATTCCTCTCTCCACCCCCACAAACCACAGCCCTTGGTATGGAACAGAAAGAAGAAACAACTCTCCTGAACAGTGCAGACTGCAAGTAGAGAGCAGCTGACCCCATTATCTGGGGAGAGGGGAAGGTTAGTGCTCATAAAAGCAATTCCCTTCAAACATGAGCATATGGGCCTGTCACCAATTGGGTCAAAACTGAATGAAAAGGAAATCTCAAATGTTAATATAAACACGAGTCTTCATTCTCCATCCAAGTGGGGAAGAATAGCTATGTACCAAGGTTAGCGCAATCTATCTGGAGTGGGGGAGGAAGAAGTGGGACCCTCCCTGGGTGAGCGCAGTCTCCATGCTGACTTAGAGATTTGCTTCCATGGATTCCTTTTCCCAAGCTTCCTATTGGTCAGGATGGACAGTTTTGGGGCACACTGCTAAGAAAGGGGAGTCCATACAGACTTACTGCTTCTAGACATTAGAAGGGGCCAGCTAACAAGCCACAAGGGAATGGGATACCGATATTTTTCAGGTAGCTCCTTACCGTCTGGAGTCATTGGAGAAAGAGAAGAAGTACACACCAGCAGTATGGCCCTTCAGCTCAAACGCCCTGGTCACCTCCCGGAAGTCTCCTCCCTTGCCAAAGCACACCTCCCATACCTTCACATCAGGGGTGAAACCACATGATGCTACAAACCTTGGGAGGGGAGAAAGAGCATGTGTGTTCATCAATTATGCCAGCACAGTCACTAAGCATCTCCCAGGCCTGTGACGGCGTCACCCCTCAGGGGTCAGATCCTCTAGTGCCTAAGCTTGGAGCCTAATGAGCCCATGGTCTCACTGGTGAGAGATCATTACAGAGTGATCTTGGTTAGTGGACAACGTCCACTACGAAAATCACATTTCCATCAGAAGATTTGGTAAAAGTAACCCCTACAATATTCTTAAACTTGAAAAAACAGCAACACAGCTGCACCTCTGACAGCACAAGTCTAGTCAGTCTCAGATCTGATGACGTACGCTCTTTCCCAGACTTCAGGAGAGTGGTTTGCAGTAACAGCAGCAGCAATGCTGAAGGTGAACAGGCAGCAAGCAGGTGTAGAAAGGGAAGGAGAGATGAGCCAGAACATGCCTGGTGGTACCACTTTTAGACCTGCCCAAAGGCCCTTCTAAACAAGCAGGGGAACATAACCTTCCATAACTTCTCAAGGGTTTTTAGGGGTAGGATGTACTGTTTAAAAGTGGATCTACTGAAATTTAAAAAAAAAAATCAATCAACTGCAAACAATTCACGCTGATGCCCCTTTGGGAAAGGAGTGATGCTCCTGGCCTGTTCTATTTCTTGTGCCCCTCACACTCTCCGATGGGAGCAGATAGCATCCTAATCCCCCATCCCCTTGGCAGCTGTCTTGGGTTCCTCACCGCCCACAAGGAGACACAGCCGCAAAGGCATTGTTCATCTGGTTAGTGTTGATGTTGGCCAGGACTTCACCCTTCAGGTCCCAGATCAGGATGGTTGTGTCGCTGGAAGCTGTCATGATGAACTTCCCTAGGGAATGAAGGACAAAGATTAGTAGTCTCCAAAGTCTAGTGTTAGTCTGGCCACACAGAAGAACATGCTAGCAGCCAAACAGTCAGATCACTCAAGCTTCCTATGGGCTGTCCCACCCACCGCCAGGAGAGGCATGTCTAGTCTAGAAAGTGATCCATTCCTAGACATCAGGGAGGGGAAGGAAAAAGCAAAAGAACCCCCCAATTCTGAGAGCTGTGGGATGAGGGAGAGATCCACTCTGAGCTCCCCTCTTCCTGGATGCAATAGCAGAGAGAGGCACAAGGCTGACAAATGCTCATTAAGAGAAGGCAGTTTCAGCTGCCCTAGGACCAAAACTCTCCCCTCTGAGCAGGACCGCTGCACTTGACTGGGCTTAACATTTTTTGGAGGGGGGGAGGAGTTGTAAAGAAAAGGGCAGGAACTAAAGGTCCCAAATGCTTCTGTCCCGGGGCATGCTCCTTTTTGTAGCTAAGCAGACCATGGGCTTTCTGCATTCAGCCAGATAAAGCTTTCCCATAGTGCACAGAATATGCCAACCAGATTCTACAAGCTTCAGTGACGTAAGGCTGTAAGTGTGTCCTCCTTGCTCATCACAGTCTTGTGAAAAGCACTTGCAAGAAGGCTCAGTTCCTGAGTCTGCACTGATGCTCAGTCCCTTTAGTTTCCACAGCGTGCACCAGGCTAGGAATGGTTGACTTTGAAATAAAAGTTACCTTTTTCCGTAACTGCTGTTCTTCGAGATGCACTGCTCATAGCCATTCAACTTAGGTGTGTGCGCTCGCCACACGCACCGGTGCCGGAAGCTTTTCCCTCAGCAGTATCCGTAGGGGACCAGCTCTGGCGCCCCTTGAAGTGGCGTGCACATGTCACAGCATATAGGGAACCGCCGGCCCCCTCCACCTTCAGTTCCTTCTTGCTGGAAACTCCAACAGTGGGGAAGGAGGGCGGGTCATTGAATGGACATGAGCAACACATCTCGAAGAACACCAGTTATGGAAAAAGGTAACTGTCTTTTCTTCTTTGAGTGATTGCTCATGTCCATTCAACTTAGGTGACTCCAAGCAGTACCCCTGGAGACAAGTAAGGAGTTCATGGACATGTAGATTACAACACAGCTCTGCCGAACCCAGCATCATCCTTGGCCTGCTGCGTGATGGCATAGTGGGTCGTGAACATGTGAACCAAGGACCACGTCATGGCTTTACAGATGTCCTGGATTGGAACATGTGCCAGGAAGGCTGCCGAGGATGCCTACGCTCTAGTTGAGTGGACACTTCCTGTTCCGCCTGGTGGCGAACAGATCCACTTGGGGAGATCCCCACCTCTGGAAGATCGCGCAGGCTACCTCTGGGTGAAGCACCCACTCGAGATGAGAGGAGAAGTCCCCGCTTAGGTGATCTGCTAACGTGTTCTTGACTCCTGGGAGGTGACACGCTTCTAGATGGATTCCGTGGTCAACGCAGAAGTCCCAAAGACGGAGTGCCTCTTGGCATAGGGCTGAGGATTGAGCTTCCCTAGTGTGTTGATATAGAACATAGAGGCTGTGTTGTCTGTCAAGACTCTGACCGACAGGTGACGAAGGAAGACTGCGCACACCCCGCAGACCACCCTGAGCTCTTTGACATTTATGTGTAACGTCATCTCTTCCGGGGACCACGTACCCTGGGTCTGGAGATCGCTGAGGTGTGCCCCGAACCAAGATCCGAGGCATCCGAGGCCAACTTGACCAAGAGGGGAGTGCTGTCAAAGGGAACTCCTTCCAGGACATTCCAAGGGTCGGATCACCATTGGAGTGAGGTATCATTGCGAGAACGGTGATGATCTTTTCCAGGTGGTGCCTGGACTGGGAGTAGACAGTTGCCAGCCATTGCTGCAGGGTTCGCATCTGTAGCCTGGCATGGTACACAACATATGTGCACGCTGCTATGTGACCTAGGAGGTGCAGGCAAACCCTGGCCGTGGTCAGGGGAAATGCGGAGATTTCTGCGATGAGGTCCGCTAATGCCCTCAACCTATCCAGCAGCATGAACGCTCTGGCGGAGGCTGAGTCGAGCACCACTCTGATTAACTGTATCCTCTGTGCCTGAACCTATGTGGATTTTGTGTTGTTCACCAACAGTCAAGGCGATGGCACGTGCCCAACAGAACTGCAACATCCCCTTGGACTTGGAGTTGCCCTTGACGAGCCAGTCATCGAGGTACGGGTAGATCTGGATACCGACATCTGAAGTAAGCCGCCACCACCAGCATGCACTTGGTAAATACCCGTGGTGTTGTTGCTAGGCCAAACGGAAGGACCGCGAACTGACAGTGGTTGGGACCTACCATGAACCAGAGGAAGCATCTGGGTCCCTCGGAGATGGCGATGTGGAATTATGCATCTTTCAGATCGAGGGCAGCGTACCAGTCTCCCAGATCCAGGGAGGGGATGATGGAGGCCAGGGAGACCACGTGGAACTTCAGTTTCGCTAAGTAGCGGTTCAAGCCCCACAGGTCTAGTATGGGCCGCAGACCACCCTTGGCCTTGGGGATTAAAAAGTATCAGGAATAGAACCCCTTGTTCCTGTACTTCACAGGAACTACCTCCACCACACCCAGGTGCGGTAGACCCTCTGCCTCCTGCGTGAGAAGACTCTCGTGAGAAGGATCCATGGAGAGGGACGGGGAGAGAGGGTAGAAAGTAACCGTAGGGTGTAACCCTGCACCACCATATTGAGGACCTGTCGGTCCGATGTTATAGACGCCCAGGAAGGAAAGAAGGAAGGAAGAAAGTTGATTGGCAAACACAGGGGAGGAAGGTAGTCTGCATTGTAGGTATCGGAGCTTATCCTGCAGCTAGGGAACCTCGCTCTGAACCCGAGCTAGAGCCCAAGTGATCGCTCCCCTGGGACCAAGACGGGGCTGAGAGGTGGGTCTGTCCTGACTGGTATACCGGTTATGCCTCCCGGAGTTGGATCTGGCTGACTTCGATGAGTGCCTGGATCGGGGGCTCAGTGACCAACGGCGCTTGGCAGATCCGCGACGGCCTTGGGCCAGCAATCTACGCCTCACGCTTGACGAATGGTACCAGGAACCAGAGCGGGCATGGCGTCATGAAGATGAAGCTGCATGCGGTGATGCCGCCCTGGAGGATTGGTAACGGTCCAGAAAACGGTACCATAGGTCCCTCGACCTGTCCCTGGAGTGGTACCGGTGCCGCGGAGATTCCAGGCACCAACTCCGAAACTCCTGCTGGGGGATGCATGCCTCCAGAAGTCTGCACCTGGCAGAGCCACACCTCGAGTCTCTCTGCCCTTGTCCGAGGTCCGAAGACCAGATGGGGATGCGAAATTTCTCCCTATCATGGTCAGAAGTGTGTTGGCTGCGAGAGGGCGAGTGTTGGTAGGATGTCCCCAGCGACAGGGAGTATTGCCGTAGAGGTGGAGACTGGGGTGGTTCAAATGTGGGTTTACTCTGTGACTGGGACCCCATAGAAGCCGGAGTGGGAGGGACATAATCTCTTGCGCTGCTTGCAGGGCCTCCGGTGTGGATGGCACCTGGAGCTGACAAGGACCTCCGTCGATATCTGGGGTAGCCGGCGGGGAGAGGGCTGGGCAACACCGCTCAACGTGAGCTGGGGCCTGAGATCCTGAAAGGGATGAAGAGATGCCCAAGACAGGGCCTTGATCCACCCCAGACTTGTCCTTTCCCTTGCGGGAAGCTGGAGACCTTCTTCACTCCGTCTTCTCGGCTAGTGCCACGTAAGGGGACCGGTGCCGGCTCACAGATGGTACTGGGGGGGCACTGCGCATTGAGGTCACAGTGCTCGGCACCAAATCAGAGCGCGGCTCCGGCATCAGGGTAAGGGCAGACTCAATAAGGAGTGCTTTCAAGCGAATGTCACGCTCCTTCTTCATCCTGGGCTTGATTCTGCAGAACTTGCAGATTCTGCACGTATCGCTAACGTGACCTTCATCCAAGCACTGTAAACAACTGTTATGTGGGTGGCTAATGGGCATGGGCCTTTTACAGCAATCACAGGGCTTCAAACCTGGGGACCGGGACATGCCCAGTCCTGATGCGAAGTCCCGTTTGGGACCGACTAAGTCTCTAACAAATAGGGAAACTAAAACTAGAGAGAAACTATATACAATAATATACAACAGGTACATGGGTTTGAAGAAACGAGACGCAACAGTGCTAGCTGAAGCAGCAACAGTTCTATGCACCGTCACTTGTAGCAAGAAGGAACTGAGAGTGGAGGGTGCCGGCGGTGCCCTATATGCCACGGCATATGCGCACCACTCCAGGGGGCACCAGAGCCGGTCCGCTCCGGATACCGCTGAGGGAAAAACTTCCAGCACCTGTGCATGTGGCAAGCACACACACCTAAGTTGAATGGACATGAGCAATCACTCGAAGAAGAAGCCAATGTACAGGCTGCCATCAGTCTGAATTCTGAGCACTGCCTGGGAAGTCACATCAGCTTCTTGGGCCTGGCGCCTCTCAGAATCCACTGTCAGAGTTGGAGTCTACAGAGGTGGCAGGATAACGATGCAGTTAAAAGACTTGACTCCCCACAAGAAACTCACCCCAACAGGTGCAGGTAATTGAAGGGACGCTGCCCTCTTAAAAGTCATGGATAAAGAAACTGATTTGGTTACAACCCATGCTACTAATGCACTGCAGATTGCTGCTGATGCCATTTACTTCGTGTATTTCTCTCAGCTTGGACACAATGAATGTTTCCGATTTGTTCAGAGACAAAAGGTGGATGACGTAATGGCTTTTATTGGACCAACTTCCATTGGTGACAGAAATAAGCTTTTGAGCTTATACATAGCTCTTCTTCAGGTCTGGGAAACTTACTCAGGCCATGTCTGCACTTAGAACGCTGAATCAGCACAGCTGCGCCACTTAAGTGAAGATGCTCCTATGCCAATGGGAAAGAGCTCTCCCATCGGTGTAGTTAAACCACCTCCCCGAGAGGAGGCAGCAACTCTCCCATCAACATAGCACTGTCTACATGGAGGGTTAAGGTCAGTGTACCTATGTTGCTCAGGGGTGTGGATTTTTAACCCCCCTGAACAACTTAGTTATACTGACATAGCTCTGTAGTGTGGACCTGGCCTCAGAGTGTCACAGCTAAATACATGGTGAAACAAATTGTTTAGCGTTAAGTAGGTAGTTAACCCAAGGGACCATTCAAGGTGAAGTAGCCCATTAACACCCCTCCAATCACAGGGAGGAAAGGAAGGGTGGGAAGAGCAGTTGGGGGGCGGAGGGGGTGTGTTAGTGGGCTGGTTATAGATTGTTATAATAAGCCATAAATCCAGTGTTTATTCAGTCCATGATTCCTAGAGTTGATTTTAAGCTCCCAAGCTTGTGTTTTGAAAGTGTTGCATAGGTTTCCTTTGAGGATGAGGACTGACAGGTCAGACAGAGTGACTGTAGTGGTGAGAGGGTCTTTTTGTCTGTTACCATTTTCCCATGTGAGTTTATTCGAGAGCATAGTGATTGTCTGCCTTCACCCACATAGTTGCTATTGGGGCACTTAGTGCACTGGATGAGGTACACTGCGTGTTGCGATAGGCATGTATAGGACCATGGATCTTGAAAGGTGTGTTGTGGGGGGCAGTTGATCGCTGTAGCAGTGGAGATAGGTCTGCAGGTTTTGCATCTGTTGTTCTGGCAGGGTCTGGCGCTGCTTTGCGTTGGGAGTCCCCTGGGCTGTAGGGAGCTTGCTTCTGATAAGCTTGGAGACATTATCTGAAGGCTAGAGGAGGAGGTTCAGGAAAGATTTCTTTCAGGATGGGGTCCCCATCGAGTATGGGTTGTATTTGTTTGATGGTACCCCACATGGATTCCAGTGTGGAGTGGTAGATGACAAGTGGGGTATGTTGTCAGAGGGGTTTTATTTCTGTATTGAAGCATGTTCTCTCAGGTAGTTGGGTGGCCTGTTCCCCTGATGCGATCTATTTCTCTGGTGGAGCGTCCATGTTTGGTGAAGGCAGTTTTGAGTGTGTTATGGTGTATATCCTGGACCTTTGCCTGGGGAGCATTTTTTGTAGTACCTGAGTGCCTGACTGTAGATAACAGACCACTTCACCTGAATGGTCCCTTGAAATATGCGCTAACTACTTATGCTAAACAATCTGTTCCACATAGTATTTAGCTCAGACACTCTGGGTATGGCTACACAGCAATGTAAGCATATGTCTACACTTAGAACTCCCCTTGCATCCACACACCAATTGTTAAGCTAAGGCTCAAACCTAGAGTCCCAGGACCCTGCAGGGCTAGAGAGTCTCTGAGCCCTACTGCTTTCCTGTGTGTACATGGCCCCAGCTTGCCTCAGGTTCCAGAGGTCCTCCGGATATACCCCAGAGTTCCATGGGGCAACTTCTTTAGTCCTCTTCATGCCATTGCACTCTATTGCAGCAGAAGCCACACCTCCCTCTGCAATTCAGATCACCGTTAACCCATTGTCTTCTGAACACTAGTCTGCAAGCACACTATCAGAGTGCCTGCAGGGTTTTCAATGCAAAGAAGCTTTTTGCAAAGAGAGCTGTTCCCTGGTCACAAGAGCACAGCCAGATTTTGATGCATGCTCCCCAGGCGCCCTGCATACATAGCTCCAGGAAGGGCGGGGGGGCCAGAGAGTGGAGCAGGGACTAAGTGGCTGCACAGCAGAGACTGGATGCAGCAGAGCTCCCAGCTCAGCGGGGGGTGGGGAAGACCCCAACACCCTGTCCAATCCCCCTTCCTGCAGGGCAGCCCAGGTAGTGTGCACTGTGAGGGCAGTGAGTAGGAGCCAGCCCAAAAACCTCCCTACAGCCTCCTGTGGCGGTGGCTCCAGCTTCTCCTCGCTGCTGCACAGAGCTTGCTCGGATCAGGGAGCAAAGCTGACAGGTGGGAGATGGCTCCCAGCTGCCAAGGTGTTGGGGGTCATCCCTCCCCCAGCATGCTCCCCCTTCCTGCAGGGGAGCTGCTTGGTGCCTCTTTGCTCCTGGGTCCCCCTACCCTCCCTGGGGCTGTGTCCAAGGGCACCCAGGCAGCATGCACTGTGAGGGCAGTGAGTCGGAGCCAGTCCCAAAACTTCCCCACAGCCTCCTGGGAATCCCTTATCCCTACCTTCCGGGGTGTGGCAGGAATAAGGGAACCCCATGCGGTACTGGAGCACACTGCACCCCAAACCCTGGGGCAGCCCTTCACCTCTCTGCGGCTGGCAGCGGAGAGGTGAAACATACATTTTATGTCAAACTTGAAGTCAAAAATAAATAAAAAGCTAACCAAAAACAATTTAACTGGACATCCCATTTTAAAAAATAAGAATTGCAACGTTTCATTTTAATAGTTTGACAGCCCTGGAGACTGATGTGCTAACTATCCTCAGACAGAAAGAAAAGGAGTACTTGTGGCACCTTAGAGACTAACAAATTTATTTGAGCATAAGCTTTCTGTAGCTCACGAAAGCTTATGCTCAAATAAATGTTAGTCTCTAAGGTGCCACAAGTACTCCTTTTCTTTTTGTGAATACAGACTAACACGGCTGCTACTCTGAAACCTATCCTCAGACAGGTGCACACAAGCATTTTCCTGCCAATGTGATTCAGTCTAGAGCTGGAGAGCCCAGTTCTCAGGTCAAACGGTAGTTCAGTATAAAGCCTTCTCCAACTGCAGTCATTCTACGGAGACAGCCACCAAAGGAGCTAATTATGCAGTTATGAGCTCCTTATGGCACTAGAGTCCCAACAATAGCACCTCACAGTTGGGAAACAGGGTGGTCAGTAGAGTTTTCCCACAGTAAAACACATTCATAGGGCTAGAGTGACGCTAGCCACTCTGGGATGGGGTTACTTTGACTTGGGTCTGTTCACTGCACAGCCCTCAGTTTGAGCATGGGACAGAAAATCCTTAGCTTAGGGTTAAAATGCAGTGTAGATGCTCAAGCCCAGAGTTCTCCGATACAGGTCAGCTGACTCGAATCCCACTAACCCTAGGCTTACATTGCTGTGTAGACATACCCTCTAAGTTTCCCAGACTTGAAGTAGAGCTCTGTATAAGCTTGAAAACTTGCGTCTCTCACCAACAGAAGTTGGCCAATGAAAGATATTACCTCACCCACCTTGTCTCTCTAACATCCTGGGACTGACACAGCTACAACATCCCATTTGTTCAGTCAGGTTTGCCATCAGATTGTTTGCTGCAATACTTGGGATTCCAACATCACAGCCAAGTGTTGTATTAAAAACTAACATTTCTCCACAACTCTAAAAACAGAAATCCAGTGAAAATACTCATTTCACTCAGGAGTCACACACAGTTCAACAGTGTCCCTTGAAATGCTAGGGCTCCTACAAACAATGATGTGACCTCTCTTGCAGCCACAACTCTGAGCAGGGTCACAGTATGTTCAGAGGTAAGTCTTAATCCATCAGGACCTGTGTGTATTAACAGTACAACAGCTGAGTTCCCACCGCTGGGAACAATGTTTTGTTACATGGATCTCAGAAGCTCACGGTGAGCACCACCTTCCTCATCCTATCAGCCTGCACTTGGAGATTCTTACCAGTTAAAACCACATCTGTGTGTCAGAATACAGCGTATACAGTTTTAGAGACCAGACCTCTTTGCAAGCAGAATCTCTGAAGAGTCAAGAAGGGAGAACATGTGCACTAGGAAGTGAATTTGAATGTTCCTGGTTCTTACAGGAAGAACTCTCTTTGTGGACATTAAATATAAGCACTTAACACATGAGAAGTGGAGACAGAAGCGTTAAGTGGCTTCTCCAAGGTCACTCAGTCAGTTACTGAGCTGCAATTAGATCTGAGGTGTGACCAATGCTCAAACCAGCAGCTGTTGCTCTTCAGAAAGTACAAGGCAGATGGCTCACAAGCCCAGATGAAAGGGGGCAGCCCTGTCTCTGTACCTGTCTCGGCAATTCCGATGTTGATGATGGGGGCTTTGTGCTTCTTTGGGAAGTCTTCAAGGGCTGCAGTGAAAGTGAAGTTGCCATCCTCCTTCTTGGTCATTTTAAATACACGAATGGTCTCGCCGTTTGCCAGCCAGGTGATGAAGGCTCTGAATGAAGGAAGGACAGTCATTTCCTGTAGCCAACACAACGAACAAACCACTGCAGAATGTCATAGACCACCTGTAGGCGTGCTCATCTCACACTAAGTTTATTTTTCAGAGTAACAGCCGTGTTAGTCTGTATTCGCAAAAAGAAAAGGAGTACTTGTGGCACCTTAGAGACTAACCAATTTATAAAAAGAAAAGGAGTACTTGTGGCACCTTAGAGACTAACCAATTTATTTGAGCATGAGCTTTCGTGAGCTACAGCTCACTTCATCGGATGCATACAGCCTTAGAGTTGCTCATGCCAAGCCACTGGCCAGGTGGCCTGGACATGAGGAGGGAGCAGGGCTTTATCAGATGCTCATCTGATGCTCCTGGAAGTTGGTTTGCAGAACCAATTTATCTGAGCATAAGCTTTTGTGAGCTACAGCTCACTTCATCGGATGCATACTGGGGAAACTGCAGAAGACATTATATACACAGAGACCATGAAACAATACCTCCTCCCACCCTACTCTCCTGCTGGTAATAGCTTATCTAAAGTGATCACTCTCCTTACAATGTGTATGAAAATCAAGGTGGGCCATTTCCAGCACAAATCCAGGTTCTCTCACCCTCCCACCCCCATACACACACAAACTCACTCTCCTGCTGGTAATAGCTCATCCAAAGTGACCACTCTCCTTACAATGTGTATGATAATCAAGGTGGACCATTTCCAGCATAAATCCAAGTTTAACCAGAACGTCGGAGGGGGGAGGAGAAAAAAAGGGGAAATAGGCTACCTTGCATAATGACTTAGCCACTCCCAGTCTCTATTTAAGCCTAAATTAATAGTATTCAATTTGCAAATGAATTGGTATTGTTTCATGGTCTCTGTGTATATAATGTCTTCTGCAGTTTCCACAGTATGCATCCGATGAAGTGAGCTGTAGCTCACGATAGCTTATGCTCAAATAAATTGGTTAGTCTCTAAGGTGCCACAAGTACTCCTTTTCTTTTTAAGTTTATTTTTGTGCACCTTGCTAGATTGCAAGGGATATAGCTGGGTGACTAGAGGCAACCAATCCAGGAACTTGCTTAGAGCTTTCCTAGCCTGTCTCCCATTTGCAATGGTCTGAGTGTAGCTCTTTATATAGAATTTAGTGCTGGTGAGAAGTGCTAGATGGCAGCTCTGATGACTGAATCCGCTGTTTGTCCCCAGAGTAGGTACAACATGGGCAGCAGCTGCAGGGCAAGCTTCCCTATCACTACAGCTCTGACCCAGAGATGCCTCCTCTCAGACACAGTCAAATAGGCCCCATAGCTCCTACTCCCTTTGTGAGAATGCCAAGTGTGACACCTAGTGCCCATTTTGATGGTGGTTTTGATGATAACCCTAACCAAGACCCTCAGCTCGTTCCACACAGGTCAAACAGTCACAGAATCATAGAATATCAGGGTTGGAAGGGACCTCAGGAGGTCATCTAGTCCAACCCCCTACTCAAAGCAGGATCAATCCCCAACTAAATCATCCCAGCCAGGGCTTTGTCAAGCCTGACCTTAAAAATATCTAAGGAAGGAGATTCTACCACCTCCCTAGGTAACGCATTCCAGTGTTTCACCACCCTCCCAGTGAAAAAGTTTTTCCTAATATCCAACCTAAACCTCCCCCACTGCAACTTGAGACCATTACTCCTTGTTCTGTCATCTGCTACCACTGACAACAGTCTAGATCCATCCTCTTTGGAACCCCCTTTCAGGTAGTTGAAAGCAGCTATCAAATCCCCCCTCATTCTTCTCTTCCGCAGACTAAACAATCCCAGTTCCCTCAGCCTCTCCTCATAAGTCATGTGTTCCAGTCCCCTAATCATTTTTGTTGCCCTCCGCTGGACGCTTTCCAATTTTTCCACATCCTTCTTGTAGTGTGGGGCCCAACACTGGACACAGTACTCCAGATGAGGCCTCACCAATGTCGAATAGAGGGGAACGACCACGTCTCTCGATCTGCTGGCAATGCCCCTACATATACATCCCAAAATGCCATTGGCCTTCTTGGCAACAAGGGCACACTGTTGACTCATATCCAGCTTCTCGTCCACTGTAACCCCTAGATCTTTTTCTGCAGAACTGCTGCCGAGCCATTCGGTCCCTAGTCTGTAGCGGTGCATAGGATTCTTCCTTCCTAAGTGCAGGACTCTGCACTTGTCCTTGTTGAACCTCATCAGATTTCTTTTGGCCCAATCCTCTAATTTGTCTAGGGCCCTCTGTATCCTATCCCTACCCTCTAGTGTATCTACCTCTCCTCCCAGTTTAGTGTCATCTGCAAACTTGCTGAGGGTGCAATCCACACCATCCTCCAGATCATTTATGAAGATATTGAAGAAAACCAGCCCCAGGACCGACCCTTGGGGCACTGCACTTGATACAGGCTGCCAACTAGACATGGAGCCATTGATCACTACCCGTTGAGCCCGACAATCTAGCCAACTTTCTATCCACCTTATACTCCATTCATCCAGCCCATACTTCTTTAACTTGCTGGCAAGAATACTGTGGGAGACCATGTCAAAAGCTTTGCTAAAGTCAAGGAACAACACGTCCACTGCTTTCCCCTCATCCACAGAACCAGTTATCTCGTCATAGAAGGCAATTAGATTAGTCAGGCATGACTTGCCCTGACTTGTTAGTCAGGAGATAACTTTTGATCCCTACGATCTGTGCTGGATTCAAACCAATAAGGTACAGGGTTACAGCTACATGTGATCAGGCACAACCTAGGAGAGATGGCTGGGGGCATTATTACAGTTAAGGGGTTTGGCCAGTTTTTATATTTAAAGACCACAGCTTATCATGCTGACCAATATTCTCTCATTGTTTCCTTGGGTACACAGAGATGGGAATACATCTCGTGTCTCGTCTTGCACTTCAGTTGTAAACCTCTTGAGGCAAAGACGGTCTTTTTGTTGTTTGTACAGCGCCCAGAACAATGGGGGCTGGGTCCATGGCTGGGGCTTCTAGGAGCTACATTAATACAGGTCATAAAACAAAGACTCCAGGATCATTTGCACTTTGTGTGATGTAAACATGCTGAGAAACAGCTGCAGCTCTGCTCACAGCACTGGCCTGAGAGCCTGGGAAGTGCTGCAGCTCGCCAGCCTGCATAGTTAACCTGTTGCCAGGCCCAGACAGTGGGGAGAGGGAGAAAGAAGCTGAAGTCAGAGCCCAGTTTCTGGGACACTGGAAGCCTGCAGGAGTAGGAACAGGCCAATTCTGAACTCACTAAACCCTGTGAAAAGAGGAACTAATTTTCAGGTGAGGGAATTTATTTGTTCAGATCAGCAAGGACCTAATAAATCTTCAGGGGCAGAGTGTGCTGGACAAGATCCTGCTCCCCCACTTAGGCCTTTGTAATAAGAAGGGCTATCCTGTCAAGCTAGGAAAAGAAAACCCTTCCTTTTTAAGTCTCGTGCTTTGATTTCCCAGCCCCACCCACAGCAGTCACTTCTCACCGGGAATCTGGGCTGAAGCAGACCAGTGTAGCATGATCCAGTTCCACATTGGCTCGCATGCAGCGGTGCTCACGCTCCAGGAAGTCTTTGGTGCTCCAGATCCGGACAGTGCGGTCATCAGCGCAGGACACCAAGTACTTGCCGTTGCTACTGAAGTTGAGGCAGGTTACACTCCCACTGTGACCCTGTGGAAAACAAGCATGATCAGCACCAGCTTTTTGTGTGATGAATGGAACAGGTAATCTGCCTGTTCCATCCCAGGGCTCCAAGGCCTGCTGAAAGGAAACCTGGGAAACAAGCAGGGAAAACTGGAAGTCCTGACACAGTCAAGGAATTATGATGTGATTGGAATAACAGACTTGGTGAGAACTCACATGACTGGAGTACTGTCATGGATGGATATAAACTGTTCAGGAAGGACAGGTGGGGCAGAAAAGGTGGGGGAGTTGCACCGTATGTAAGGGCATGGCTACGCTTGCAGATGTGCAGTGTGTTAAACCTGCCTTCATACAGCGCAGTAGGGAAAGCGCTGCAGTCTGTCCACACTGACAGCTGCAAGCGCACTGGCGTGGCCACATTTGCAGCACTTGCAGCAGCATTGAGAGCGATGCATTGTGGGCAGCTATCCCACAGAGCACCTCTTCCCATTCTGGCGCTGTGGATTGTGGGAAGGGGGCAGGAAGTGCAGGGCATTCTGGGTCCTGTCCCAATGCCCCGTGATGCATCGGTTCGCATCCCAGCATTCCCTTTGCTTCTGTCCACATTTGGCGCCATCTTTCAATGGTTTTTGTACGGCGCGCTCTGTCTTCCCTTTCGGTCTGCGGGAATGGAGCCCGAACTGCTGAGGAGTATGCCGACGAGTCTCGCCAGCGTGTCATGTTTGGCAGCTGAGTTATTCCTTAAGATCCAAAGTGACACTGAGGACTCCGACGAGGATATCGATTAGAGTAACGCAAACGACACAAGTTTGCTTGTGGCATTCACGCACATGCTCACCACTGTGGAACGCTGCTTTTGGGCTCAGGAAACAAGCCCGGAGTGGTGGGATAACATCGTCATGCAAGTCTGGGATGACGAGCAGTGGCTGCAGAACTTTCGGATGAGAAAAGCCACTTTCATGGGACTGTGTGAGGAGCTCGCCCCCACCCTGCAGCGCAAGGACACTAGATTGAGAGCTGCCCTGACAGTGGGGAAGCAGGTGGCTATTGCAATCTGGAAGCTGGCAACTCCAGACAGCTACCGATCAGTCGCTAACTAGTTTGGAGTGGGGAAGTCGACCGTTGGAATCGTGTTGATGCAAGTTTGCAGGGCCATTAATCGCATCCTGCTCAGAAGAACCATGACTCCAAGTAACGTGCATGACATTGTGGCTGGCTTTGCACAAATGGGTTTCCCTAACTGCGGAGGGGTGATAGATGGCACACATATTCCAATTCTGGCACCAGCCCACCTAGCCTCCAAGTACGTTAATCGGAAGGGGTATTTCTCTATGGTTCTACAAGCGCTTGTGGATTACCATTGGCCTTTCATTGACATTAACGCAGGCTGGCCCGGAAAGGTGCATGACGCATGCATCTTTCAGAACACTGGCCTGTTCAAGAAGCTGCAGGCCGGGACTTTTTTCCCAGACCAGATCACCGTAGGGGAAGTCAAAATGCCCCTTGCGATCCTAGGAGATTCCGCTTACCCTTTAATGCCGTGGCTTATGAAACCCTACACAGGGAGCCTTGACAGCAGCAAGGAGCGGTTCAACAACAGGCTGAGCCAGTGCAGAATGACTGTGGAGTGTGCTTTTGGTCGTTTAAAGGGCTGCTGGCACTCTCTGTATGGGAAGCTGGACCTGGCCAACGACAGCATCCCTGCAGTTATATCCGCGTGCTGTACCCGCCATAACATTTGCGAAGGGAAGGGTGAACGATTCGCTCAGGCATGGAACTTGGAGGTTCAACACCTGGAGATTGAATTTGAACAACCAGAGAGCAGGGCTAGTAGAGGGGCCCAGTGCAGAGCTGCAAGGATTAGGGATGCCTTGAGGGAGCAATTTGAGGCTGAAAGCCAACAGTAATGTCTGGTGTGGTGCCCTGCATGGGAGCGAAGTGCCGTAGGAATCTGTGTTTGCTATGTATGATACACTGACTTGCAGTGCCTGTTGCTTTCCTGGGCTAAGGTTTCTTTTACATTATGCAATAATAAAGAAGGTTTTCAAAGCCAAAAAAAAATCAAGAAACAAATGCTTGGGAAACAGAAAGGGCAAGGGGGTGGAGTAGGGAATGGTAAAATCACAGATTTGCGTATGGCCTGTCTGGAGTGCTGTGCAATGCAGGCTGCACTTCAGGATGGCTATACTGCATGGTGATGGGGGTTGAGTGCTGTGGACAAGGGCTGTAGTTTTCAGGGCTGGGTGGTGAAGCTACAAGTGTTGGAGGCAGCGGGCGGAACCCAGATGTTGGGGAAACATGCTGGCACCAGGGCTGCAGGGGGTGTGGGCGTGGTAGTGCTCTGCCTGCATGGCTATGAGCGCCTGGATCGAGTCTGCTTGGCGCTCCATGATGCTTAGCAGCTGCTCTTTGCTTTGATGCCGGTGATCCGCATTCTGCTGGCATACCCTCCTTTCACTCTCCCGCCACTCCTGCACTTTATTTTATTTTCATTAGTTGAATGCTGCATGACTTCATGTAGCATGTCCTCTTTGCTTCTATGTGGCCTCTTCCTGATTCTTTGCAGCCTCTTGGCCATTGATAACATGAACCGCTGAGATCTCAAGGCTGCATCTGTAAAGGTAAATGCAACACTTAACAGAGGCAACATTGTTCACACCAGACAGAGCAAGGATCCCCTGGTACTCAAGGGCAAGCACAGTCTACACAATAGCATAATTTGCCCATCCCAAAGCAAGCGCACATAACCCACCGAAGCCCCAAAATGGTGAGTAAGCACAGGGGCAAGTATGACTGATTGTTTCACGGCTGTACTGTCCTCTGGACGTCTATGCCTTGGGGAGAGCCAACAGCGGCAGGGGGCCCCTACATTGAACACTGTCCCCATATTTTTCACAGGAGTTCATCCTGGAAGATATCTCGCTGCTAAGAGTGACCAGGGAAGCAAGGGAGGGTCTTCTACTGCAATGCGGATTCCGCCCTGGCTCATATGCAGCTTGCTTGTGTGCAGCAATGGTCCCCCCGCCCCTCATGGCACAGTGGCACCGACATGTTAGCCTTACCGGGACGAGGACAACAGTGGCTCTCCCAAAAAACCCGTGCAAGCGCATTGCCCAAGTTCTGGCCGAGATCTTTGAAGAGATCACTAAGGCCGATTACCGCGATGTGAGGGAGCATATCAACGCCCTATTCCGCATCTAGGCATGCATGCAGCCCTAACCCTCCTCGCCCCAAGAGCCAGCACCAAATAACTTCCTTCCCAAAGTAAAAGCCGCTTACCAGGAACCTCCTCTGGTGTTTGTCCTTCCCCAAGCACTGGCCGCCGCGACTGGCTACCTTCCTCCTGGCTTGAGAGCAGCTCCTGGCTGCATGCATCTAGGGATTCCAGGGTGTCTTCCTCCACTGGAGCACCCTCGCTCTCGCTTTGCTGCTCCTCCTCCTGCCTTGTTGAACTGGGCTCTGAAGTGTCCATGGTGGTACTCAGAGTGGAGGTGGGGTCGGCCCCAAGTATCGCGTCCAGTTCTTTGTAGAAACGGCAGGTCACAGGGGCAGCACCAGAGCGGCAGTTTGCCTTGCGGGCTTTCCAGTAGGCATTCCACAGCTCCTTCACTTTAAACGCTGCACTGCAGTGCGTCCTGGTCATGGCCCCTTTCCATCACATCCCTTAATATCTGCTCGAAGGTACCGTAATTCCTACGGCTGGAGAGCAGGTGGGACTGGACAGCTTCTTCCCCACAAACACTGATAAGGTCTGGCACCTTGCCACTGCTCCATACTGGGGATCGCGTGGCGCATGGAGGCATGGTCACCTGGAAAGATTTGCTGAGAGCACTCCACGCCTGGCTGAGCAAACAGGAAGGGGATTTTCAAAATTCCTAGAGAATTTAAAGGGCGGGTCTGATGGTTGGTCACCTGAGGGCAGGGCAGTAGAGTTCAAAGTGATGACCAGAGTGGCTAGAACAGGCATTGCAGGACACTTCTGGAGGCGGATCACAGCACAACAAGAGACCAGGGCTTCCACACTGGCGCCGCGGCGCTCCAGCAGTGGCTCAGCCGAGGTGGAATACCAGCAGCACTGTAGCCGGAGAGACAGAGCGCTCTAGCTGCCTTACCAGCGTGGACGGGTAGTGAGCTCGGGCGCCGAGGGCTCCTTTCTTGCGCTGTAACTCGCCAGTTTAGCCAAGCCCTAAGAGAGCAGTATGACTGCTCAGAGCTCCAGTATGAAGCTTCAGAAAAACCTGAGTCTCTGGATTAAGTTTAGAAGTATGAGCAACAAGAGTGATATCGTGGTGGGAATCTGCTATAGACCACCGGACCAGGGGGATGAGGCTTTCTTCAGGCAATTAACAGAAGTTACTAGATCGCAGGCCCTGGTTCTCATGGGAGACTTCAATCACCTCGATATCTGCTGGGAGAACAATACAGCAGTGCACAGACAATCCAGAAAGTTTTTGGAAAATGTACGGAACAATTCCCTGGTGCAAGTGCTGGAGGAACCAACTAGGCATAGCTCTTCTCGACCTGCTGCTCACAAACAGGGAAGAATTAGTAGGGGAAGCAAAAGTGGAGGGGAACCTGGGAAGCAGTGACCATGAGATGGTTGAGTTCAGGATCCTGACACAAGGAAGGAAGGAGAGCAGCAGAATACGGACCCTGGACTTCAGAAAAAGCAGACTTTGAGTCCCTCAGGGAGCTGACGGGCAGGATCCCCTGGGAGAATAACATGAGGGGGAAAGGAGTCCGGGAGAGATGGCTGTATTTTAAAGAATCCTTATTGAGGTTGCAGGAACAAGAAAGAATAATAAATATGGCAGGCGACCAGCTTGGCTTCACAGTGAAATCCTTGCTGATCTTAAACACAAAAAAGAAGCTTACAAGAAGTGGAAGATTGGACAAATGACCAGCGAGGAGTATAAAAATATTGCTCAGGCATGCAGGAGTGAAATCAGGAAGGCCAAATCACACTTGGGAGTTGCAGCTAGCAAGAGATGTTAAGAGAAACAAGAAGGGTTTCTACCGGTATGTTGGCAACAAGAAGAAAGCCAAGGAAAGTGTGGGCCCCTTACTGAATGGGGGAGGCAACCTAGTGACAGAGGATGTGGAAAAAGCTAAGGTACTCAATGCTCTTTTCGCCTCTGTCTTCACAAACCAGGTCAGCTCCCAGACTACTGCACTGCGCAGCACAGTATGAGGAGGAGATGACCAGTCCTCTGTGGAGAAAGAAGTGGTTCAGGACTATTTAAAAAAGCTGGATGAGCACAAATCCATGGGGCTGGATGCACTGAATCCGAGGGTGCTAAAGGAGTTGGCGGATGTACTGCAGAGCCATTGGCCATTATCTTTGAAAACTCATGGCGATCAGTCGAGGTCCTGGGTGACTGGAAAAAGGCTAATGAAGTGCCCATCTTTAAAAAAGGGAAGGAGGGGGATCCAGGGAACCACAGGCTGGTCAGCCTCACCTCAGTCCCTAGAAAAATCATGGGGCAGGTTCTCAAGGAATCAATTCTGAAGCACTTAGATGAGAGGAAAGTGATCAGGAACAGTCAGCATGGATTCACCAACGGCAAGTCATGCCTGACTAATCTAACTGCCTTCTATGACGAGATAACTGGCTCTGTGGACGAGGGGAAAGCAGTGGACGTGTTATTCCTTGACTTTAGCAAAGCTTTTTACTTGGTCTCCAACAGTATTCTGGCCAGCAAGTTAAAGTAGTATGGGCTGGATGAATGGACTATAAAGTGGACAGAAAACTCGCTAGATCATCGGGCTCAACGGGTAGTGATCAATGGCTCCATGTCTACTTGGCAGCCGGTATCAAGCAAAGTGCCCCAAGGGTCGGTTCTGGGGCCAGTTTTGTTCAGTATCTTCATTAATGATCTGGAGGATGACGTGGATTGCACCCGCAGCAAGTTTGCAGATGACACTAAACTGAGAGGAGCAGTAGATACGCTGGAGGGTAGGGATAGGGTACAGAGGGACCTAGACAAGTTAGAGGATTGGGCCAAAAGTTCAACAAAGACAAGTGCAGAGTCCTACACTTAGGAAGGAAGAATCCCATGCACTGCTACGGACTAGGGACCAAGTGGCTAGGCAGCAGTTCTGCAGAAAGGGACCTAGGGGTTACAGTGAACGGGAAGCTGGATATGAGTCAATAGTGCCCTTGCTACCAAGAAGGCTAACGGCATTTTGGGCTGTATAAGAAGGAGCACTGGCAGCAGATCGAGGGACGTGATCGTTCCCCTCTATTCGGCATTGGTGAGGCCTCATCTGGAGTACTGTGTCCAGTTTTGGGCCCCACACTACAAGAAGGATGTGGAAAAATTGGAAAACGTCCAGCAGAGGGCAACAAAAATGATTAGGGGGCTGGATCACATGACTTATGAGGAGAGGCTGAGGAAACTGGGATTATTTAGTCTGCAGAAGAGAAGAATGAAGGGGGATTTGATAGCTGCTTTCAACTTCCTAAAAGGGGGTTCCAAAGAGGATGGCTCTAGACTGTTCTCAGTGGTACCAGATGAGAGAACGAGGAGTAATGGTCACAAATTGCAGTGGGGGAGGTTTAGGTTGGATATTAGGAGGGTGGTGAAGCACTGGAATAGGTTACCTTGGGAGGTCGTGGAATCTCCTTCCTTAGAGGCTTTTAAGCTCAGGCTTGACAAAGCCCTGGCTAGGATGATTTAGTTGGGGATTACGTCCTGCTCTTATCAGGGGGTTGAACTAGATGACCTCCTGAGGTCCCTTCCAACCCTGATATTCTATTTCTATGCCACAGCTGAGAGAGAGAGAGAAAACCATGTACATGAATCCCATCTGCTTCAAGGGCAAAAACCCACAGGACAGAGACCTTCTTCCCACCCAAACTTAGCAATGACCATCCCTAGGTCCTCACACCCATTCTCCTTCCTCCTGCTCTTCTTCTGTTCCAGGGCATACCTTTCACAGCTGATTCTCCAGGGCACTGGGCAAGTGAGACAGAGGGAATGGACACAGGATTGTGTGTGAAGAATGAGATGGGCTACAATAGGAAGAATAATAATTTCTAGCACTTACAGAATGCTAGATCTCAGAGCACTTCAAAAAGGAGTTTGGGAGAATTATCCCCATTTTACAGATGGGGAAACTTAGGCACAAGCAAGTCAAGGTCACTAAGCAGGCCAGTGTTAGAGCTGGAAACTGAACCCAGGTCTCCTGAGTCCCAATCCAGTGCCCTCTCCACTAGGCTACACTGCTTCCCAAAAATACCACCAAGCTGTTATGTACCATTTTTCATATCATGTCATGCTACCCCTTGCCTGTGTGACGGCCTACAGCACCTCCTGCAGCTTGATTTCAGGAGGCAGCTGCTGACAAAACGAGACATATACCCATCATTAAGGAACTCTCAGCCTTTCAGTGGGGACTGAAGAGAAGAGCCTAGCAGAGGAATGCAGAGGCAATGAGCTCTGTGAGGAGCTGCAGCAATCACAGACTGGGATGGGGACAGGTACGTGACAAGAAGTGTTCACTTTTCAAGTGCCCGGGAGGAGCTGCTGGTGGTCGCAGACATTAAACGAAACAGTCCCACAGAAGGCACATCCAGGAATGGGCCTTGTGCCTCATGCTTGAATGGCAGATCTCTGAGCAGGTGTGCGCAGATGCATGGAAGTCTGTTGGTACCTGTCCCCGTGCATAACAGTAGGTCAATGTTTGTTGCCAGGCAAAAAAACAGGTGCGATGCTCACCAAACTGATATGCCAGTTACCTTGAGAGCAGCAGCTAGGAGTGGATGTGTGAAGTTGTGTTGCTGGGGCTTATCCTTGCGGCTTCGTTGGTGCTGCTTCTGTCTCTTTGGTCCTGATGTCTTTCTTACTGCTTCTCCATTTACTTTCTGGTCTAGAAAAAAATAAGAGGAGGGATAAGCATCAAGGTGATTTCCTGACATCTGTATCTCATTAGGAAACAAAGAGACACACAAATCGAGTAAACCAGAGCCACCATGCACACCCGGACACACAAGAGTTATGAAGCAGCTCTGATGCTAAGACGTTCTCTAGAAAGCCTGCTCCCTCCTCTTTGCTAAGAGATTCCCACCTGATAGATGGCTTAGACAGCCCCTAAAATGATATTCTCACAGTAAAGTGAAATAAATCAGTTGTTTTTGGGTAGGGTGTGAGAAATTAATTTCCCCCTTAACTTGCCCTGACTTATCTAGGTATGAAAGCTTGTACATAACATAAGGAGCAATTGCTTGCACCACTTACTGTTAGAAACGTAAAACTGCAAATTATTCTCAGTAGTTAACATACCATGCTACGGTATGCTAGAGTTCGGGTTGAGAGTTTTTAATCCGTAATTTGCAGATGCAAAGTTGTAGAAGAACATTGTAGTTATATGAAAAAAATCACCACTAGGAATTCAGCCTAGACTCCTCTTCCCAAGCTGACGGTATTCCACCAGTCATCCTGCACTCATATCCCTGTCCTTCTCCACATGTGGTATGAAAAAAAAAAAAGGCTCTTGGATTTCTACTTGAAGCAAAAATATGACTAAATGAGTCTACTGGTCTCTTTTTATCCTGGACACTAAGGCAGACAGGCTCTTGCCCTAAGCAAGGAGAGCAGAGTGTATTTACTGAAGAAAAAAACACAAAACAAGATTTTTCCAGAGGTAAAGAGAATAAGGTGATGTTAGCTAATTAAACACACACCACTATTCCGAAGAGTCACCTTGCTCCAGGGTGTGATGGAAACGATTTAACTCAGGTTTGCCTGGTACATTATCCTGCTCCACAAGCAGTGACTGAAGCTACATCAAGGTGGCGTACTGCACTATTAATGTCAGTCCTCCAGATTATGAGGACTGACATTAATATTCAATAGCTTCTGGGTCCCAGACCCAAAGAAACAGATAGAAGGCTTCTCTCCAGAAGGAAGAAAGCACTCACACCCTGGCAAGCAGATCTGAATCTTCCTAGAGGCGGGTCATGACACCCAGGCCCAGCCACCATCAGTTCCTGGCAAACATTTACTTTTTTAAGCAAAATAATCTGGCTAGCGCCAGCAAAGCTACAAATTCTCACCAGAGCAAGAATGCATTTTTGGGGACCCCAGGAAAGGTACAGTCCTATTAAGAGTGTAATCAAGAGAGGGCAAAGCTACAGTGTAAGGTGATGTCTCAGAGAAGGACTAAAACATCTGCACATGATGCCCTTTTGCTATGAGGCCTGTTAATTTAGTGGGTTTAGGCCTTGTCTACACTTAGAAGTTTTGCTGTTTTAACTGTAGTTAAGCCAGCAAACCCCCTGTAATGTAGATGCAGCTACACCACTGTAAAAGTACTTCTGGCAGTTAGTGGTATAGCTCATTCAGCTTTGGCAAAGTACCGTATACCAGTATATCGGATCTACACTAGCACTTTTATCAGCATAACTACACTGGTTAAAAAAAAACCCCAAAAACACAAAACGGCATGCCTTGGTCTGAATGCTGCTGTTACCAATCAGGTGGACAACAGAAAGTGGATTTTTGAGTTCTGTCCTTCATCAAAACCTGCTCTCCGTTCTAGAGCAGTGGTTTTCAAACTGTGGGTCACAATCCAGTACTCGCAAAAAGAAAAGGAGTACTTGTGGCACCTTAGAGACTAACAAATTTATCTGAGCATAAGCTTTCGTGAGTTACAGCTCACTTCATCAGGTGCATTCAGTGGAAAAAACTTTCAACAATTTTCTTCAACTGGGTCGCCAGAAAAAAAGTCTGAAAACCACTGTTCTAGGCAGCTTTCCTGACCTGGAGAGCAGGCTCGTTTCACAGAGCAGGGTGATTTCGGGACTGCAGGTACACAGGCAGGCAGAGCTTGGGGAGAAGGATGGCACTGGGCTGAGGTGCAGAATTAGGGGGTCAGAAACCCGAGTCTCCCAGTCCTGGGTGATGAGAAGAGCCCGAGTCTCTGGCTCCGGGCTGGAGGATACCCTGGCTCTGCCTGCCGGATGTCTGGGAAGCGCTGAGAGGAGCTAGCACCCTGGCTTTACTGCCTGCAGATCCCAGGGGGCCTTCGCCTCTCTCCGCCCCCCTCGGGCTCTGCTCCCGAGCCGGAGGATCCGCACCCCAGCCGGGCGCACCCCGCCACGTTTCCCGGGAGCCGCACCCACCCCGGCAGCCCGCGTGCCCCTCAGCGGGGCTGGCCTGGCTCCTCGGGGGTCGCCCGGTGCCGCTGGCTCCCTCGGCAGCGCCTGGCCCCGGCCGGTCTCGCAGGCGGACCGCTGGGCTGGACGGACCCAGCCTGGCTGGGCTGAGCCGCCTCCACCAGCCCGCCCCGGGCCCGCGAGCTCCCAGCCTTGCCGGGCTGGCGCGTCCCGCCCCCTCCGCGGCCCCGCTTACCGGCCGGCTCCCCGGTACCCGGCGGCGAGCCCCGGCCCAGCGCCGCCAGCAGCAGCAGGATCAGGGCGCCCAGGAACAGCGAGACCGCGATCAGCGCCGCCGCCGCCTCCATCTTCCCGCCACCGCCACCTCAGCGCGCGGGGCCGAGCACGGCGCGGCAGCAACGCGCACGCTGAGGCCACGCCGGGGGCATTGCGAGCCAATGGACAGGGAACGACCCGCGCACGCGCAGTTCCCGCATAGTCTGGGAAGAGGCTTGTCGTCACCAGGGGTCGTTCTTACGCCTGCGCGGAGAGGCTACTGTGGGGTGAGCCCCTCCTCCGGACAGAGCGGCCCGTGCCGAAGGAGGGCGGCACTGCAGCCAGTCCCCTCTGGGCATGCGCCCTGGAGGCAGCGGGCGGGCGCTTGGTGCGCGGCAAGGGTCCTGTGGGGGCGAAGGCTGGAAACGGGGGTCGGCTGCCAGCTCCGCCGCAGACTTCTGTGTGACCCTGGCAGGGTTTGTCCCGCCTCTGCACCGGCGGGGAAGGGTGTCGTGTGGTTCTTGGCAGCAGTGCCCTGCGCCCTTCCCTGGCCCTCCGGCACAGCGCCCTCCCCAGGAGGCTGGTTCCATTAGCCTTGTCTGGCAGATGGGGAAACTGAGGCACAAAATGATGACATGACCCGCCACGACTAGAACCCGGCACCCCTGTGTGCCAGACCAGTATCCCCCTGGGCCACCAGAGCCGCTCTCCTACCTGCTGTTTTCTAGCTTCATGCGCTTCCCTCTGTGCACAGAGATGGTGGTAAAAACTTCAAACCCACTGTGACCTTGCACTCCATATGTTTTATGGAAATATGTTTATGTGTGAATATGATGTAACTGGAATATGCTTTTTGCAAAAGGTCTCTTGTAAGGTATCATTACAAAGCTTATAATCTACTAAGTGTTTTCATCCTATTTGTATGAATGTATCATTCTTGTATCTAAGGCTAGAAATATGAAGTATTATTCTGAGGTCCTATTGTAACTATGCAAAGCGTGGGCCATTAATGCTGGCTTAGGATCTTGATGGCTGCCATTGACTAGGAAAATTGGTTGTGAATGGGTTTATTTACCTGCAAGCCTTCCTGTGTACCTGACATGGGTAATGAAGAATGAGGTCCACATGGTATTGGAATCCATCTTAAACCTGGTGCTTTTCCATTTAGAAGGAGGGGTGGGGACCCAGAAAGACCAAGGATTCCTGCCTTGTGCCAAAGCTATAAAAGGGGGTGGAGCAGGACAAAGCGGTGCCAGTCATGAAAAAGCCCCTGCTTTTCACCTAAGATGCCTGCTGGAACTAACAAGGACTGTACCAGGGGAAAGGATTAGGCCCAGACTAGGAAGGAGTCTGGTCTGTGAAAGAAGGTTATTGGAACATCTCTGAGGGTGAGATTTACCTGTATTCAGTTTCTTAATGTAGACGCAAAAAGAAAAGGAGTACTTGTGGCACCTTAGAGACTAACCAATTTATTTGAGCATAAGCTTTCGTGAGCTACAGCTCACTTCATCGGATGTAAATGCTTAGACTTGTGTGTTTTTGCTTTATTTTGCTTGGTGACTTACTTTGTTTTGTCTGTTATCATTTGAAACCACTTAAATCCTACTTTTTATACTTAATAAAATCACTTTTGTTTATTAACAAACCCAGAGTAAGTGATTAATACCTGGGGGAGCAAACAGCTGAGCATATCTCTCTTTCAGTGTTATAGAGGGTGGAAAATTCATGAGTTTACCCTGAATAAGCTTTATACAGAGTAAAACAGATTTATTTGGGGTTTGGATCCTACTGGGAACTGGGTGTCTGGGTGCTGGAGATAGGTAACCTGCTGAGTGGTTTTCAATTAAAGCCTGCAGCTTTGGGGGCGTGGTTCAGACGTGGGTCTGTGTTGCACCAGGGTAGCGTGTCTTGCTCTACAAGGCAGGGTTCTGGAGAGTCCCAAGCCATCAGGGAAAATGGGTTCAGAGGTAATTTCATTATGTCAGGTGACAGTCCCACGCGGGGTCTCTGTGACCGAGCCCACCACACCCACCCCGGGCTGTTCTCAGGAGACGCCGTGGGGAAACACCAACCCTGTAGGCAGCAGTGCCAAGTAAGGGGAGCTCTGGGGGCTCCAGCATGGGGGTGGTGAGTGTGGGAAGGAGGCATGGGGAGAAAAAGGCACAGTCCAGGAAGGAGGGTGCAGGGGTGCATCACTACTGGCAGAAATGGCTCTACTCTGGTGAGTGGCTTCCCCATCCTACTGCCCTGTGTGTGGCCTGCGTCCCTGGCTCCTCCTCTCCCAGAGCTATTATTATTATTATTCCCTGTAGTTGGACTTTCTCCTTTTTTGTCATTCCTTCGCACCTTATATAATATGGGAGCATTTCCCCTGCTTCTTACACAGGTTGTGGCTCTAGCTCTTGTACCAGCAGGTCGTATGCAGGCACAGTGTGCCCTTGTTGCCAAGAAGGCCAGTGGCATTTTGGGATGTATAAGTAGGGGCATTGCCAGCAGATCGAGGGACGTGATCGTTCCCCTCTATTCGACACTGGTGAGGCCTCATCTGGAGTACTGTGTCCAGTTTTGGGCCCCACATTACAAGAAGGATGTGGAAAAATTGGAAAGAGTCCAGCGGAGGGCAACAAAAATGATTAGGGGACTGGAACACATGAGTTATGAGAAGAGGCTGAGGGAACTGGGGATGTTTAGTCTGTGGAAGAGAAGAATGAGGGGGGATTTGATAGCTGCTTTCAACTACCTGAAAGGGGGTTCCAAAGAGGATGGATCTAGACTGTTCTCAGTGGTAGCAGATGACAGAACAAGGAGTAATGGTCTCAAGTTGCAGTGGGGGAGATTTAGGTTGGATATTAGGAAAAACTTTTTCACTAGGAGGGTGGTGAAACACTGGAATGCGTTACCTAGGGAGGTGGTGGAATCTCCTTCCTTAGAAGTTTTTAAGGTCAGGCTTGACAAAGCCCTGGCTGGGATGATTTAGTTGGTGTTGGTCCTGCTTTGAGCAGGGGGTTGGACTAGATGACCTCCTGAGGTCCCTTCCATCCCTGATATTCTATGATTCTATGACAGCAGATGGAGACACCTGCATAGTCATAAGCACCTGAAATCTGCCTGGGGCTGGTGCAGGGCTACTATGCACGCTCCTTTGCAAATCATCTATTCACAGTATGTTCCACTTGGAGTATTACAGAGCCCAGGGAAAAGAGGAATCCTTTGTTGTGGGCTTTTGGCAGCTCAGTTCTGTGTATTTTTCCAGAGGCAGCAACAGGGTGAGAAATGCTGAAAAACTTAAGAAACACACCACCAAAATGGGAAGGAACAAAGTCTCTTTATCACAAAGGATCTGCCATTGCTTACAGAGCCAGGGCATGCAGCATGGGATATAGGAACAGGACATTCCTTTGGCAACATGACATCAGACAACATTCATGGGAAAACTCCTGCATTCTAGAACATCCTAAAATTAAAAGACAAAGAACCTTTGCTTGGGAAACACCCATGAAGGGGAAATCCAGCAGCTGCCTTTGAGCTACTGTTCCAGACATGAGAGACAAGAAGACACGTTGCTCACATTACAGGAAAAGGAGTGAAAGGGCAACAAAATGCAGCAGAAGACAACCGAGCAGCCCAATTATTCAGGTTAGCACAACAACAATATGACCAAGAGCTTTCTGTTGATTTGTACAGTATTCTCCACTCCAGAAGCCAGCTTCTGAGTTCAAATTGGACTGAAGGGGAGGTGGGGATTGACCAGATGTGACCAGAACAACCACTGCTTAGAATTTAACACTCACCAGCCAGAGTAGCTCAGACCTAGTGTGGACATGGGAGCTATTAACAATGGGCTGGAGACTAAAGCAAACACACACAGAGTCTGGATAGAGTTGGTTATCCAGAGTCTAGGCCCTCCCATACTGAACAGAAGCAGCCATATTTGTGAAGATAAGGCTTGGGCAGTGAGAGATGCTGACCTTCTCATGGGGCATCCTCCATGGAACCACAAAGAACTTCATGCACTAGCCTCATCATCGGCAACTCTCCAGGGGCCCTTCCATCCCTAGGGCCAGTGGGGGATGAGGCACTAGCATCTTGCTGCTGAGGTGGGCTTTTCTGCAGCTCTTGTGGTCTCTCTGTCCCTTGATCTCTGGGGATGCAGTACCAGGTTCCAATGCTTGCTTCAGAAGATGAGGCTTCAGGAAGACTGAAGGCCCAAATCTTTCTCCTCAGGAACCAGAGGCAGCCGAGTAATTCCCTCCCATGGTCAGCGGTTGCTGCCTCTAGAGCTGAGCTGTGAGTAGGGGAAGGTGCTCTCCTCTCAGGGGGCACCCTGGGCTCCTCTGAGCTCCTTGGGGCCCTGCTCTCACTGGTCATCATCATAGCTTGTCGCTCCAAAACTGCAGCCAAGAACTGGTGTTCTCACTAATCTCAAATAGTTCCTTGGGAGTACAGGATGTTGCCGGGGCACTCCATCAGGCAGTGTTCAAATGTTTGCCTAAGCTCTCCACATTCACATCTGGGGTCGTCCCTCAGCTTCCACTTGGTGATAGTCACCAGCTTTTGCCACTCCGCCTCTTGTTCAAGTTAGAGTACACCAGTGTTTTTGTTCGAGGTCAGCACCTGGAGGGAGTTGTTGTGAAGGAACCAGGTTCTCCAAGACCGTCAGCATTTCCCATCATTTTGTTACTCTGTAGCCTTGCACGGTGCTATTTTCAGGTAAGGGATTTTCCGAGGGAAAGTTCTTCTGGACGTCAGCATCTTGGGTGGTGGAATGTGTCCATGCAGCAGGTGTCCTGGATCATGCACTGATTTTGTCTCTCCTTTTGCTGATGGCCTCCCGCCGCATGGATGGGGGTGCAGTCCCCGGGAGGCAGGATGGCGATGGCGGGACCAAGACTGCAATAGGAGACTCTTGCTGGTGAAGGTGAGTGGTTGTTCTGCAGAAATGAAGCATCTTACCATGTGTGAAGGGCCCCTCCCTTCTAACTAGGAGGAGTTGTTGCTGCGGTCTGTCCCCATCACTGCCTGGGTGGCCTGCTCGGGTACGCATGCCGGGTCGGTCAGGATGGAGGTGGAAATGCTCAGCTGGCGGAGAGAGCTCAGGACAGCTGCGGAGACCAAACCAAATGGGACAAGTCAGTGTTCTCTGCTGATAGGCTCTGAGCTGCTTCAGGCAATCTGTCTGCTCACCACATGCCAGCCATCTAGCCCATACCCCAGCTCTCACACAGGCCTGGGCCAACTGCTGCACAGGAAGATCCCTGTTAATGGGCAGCTATGGCATAACCTGTCCCATGGGAGGTGTCCTCCCAACCCCTGGCAGGGCTTAAATCCTGTCCCATGTACTCATGGCTCGTCTCATTATCTGCACCTTTGTCCAATCCCCTATTGAATCCTGCTAAGCTTGGCCTTGGGGAGCTCATGTGGAAGGGAATTCCACAGGCTAATTGTGTGATGTGAAAAGTGTTGCTCCTCCCTCTGGGTTTGCAATGTGCAGCCTTTCCCTTTGCCCACAGTATAAGACTGGAAAACCATTGATGTCTCTGTGCCATAGCTGCAGACTAGGAGACTGTACATCCAACAAGCCAGTCTTCCCTTCCCATCCTTCCAATCCTGACCTTGCTCCCGGAACTACATCCCAGTGTGGCGGGTCCCTGCCGCTGAACCCCAGCTAGAGTAGAGATTGAACCTCCCTCTGACCAAGCTCAGGAGCCGGAGAACCAGGGCCGAATGGAGCTAGGAAGTGAATCCCTTGCTGACCCCAAGGAAGGGGGGAAGAGCATTGCCAGAGCAGCTTTGGCCAGCCCCAGAGCTGGCCCTGAGAGCACCACTCCTCCAAGACAGCATCCCCCCCCCATGCAAGCACAGCCCCCTCACATGTCCCCCTCACAGTGCAGTTCTCCTGACCATGGCACTTAGTTGACCTCCCACCCAGCTCAGGCACGAACAGCAGGGGCTGCAAGCTAGGAGCAGATGGCAGGCAGGGCCAGCCCCCGCCTTCTCCAGGGCAGGCAAGGGACGAAGTGGGACTACGTACTGGGCCGAAGTGCTGGGAGGGAGCAATACTGGTCCAGCCAGGCTAGTGATGTCTGGCTGAGGCTGTCCATGCTGGCTGTGGAGACCATGCCATTGAAGGACTCAAACAGAGGCCGGATGATGATGCTGAACTGATGCGAACAGAGCAGTTAAGGACTCCACATCACAAGGCAGAACTGACTGACCAGCCCCCATGTCCCTCCCTCTGCTGCTGCCCCTTTCCTGCTGGCTCCTGGCACTTGGGGAGTGACATGGCAGGCTGCAGAGTTAGTGCCACCCCGTGTGGTGCCAGACCAGGCCAGGGCTCATCTTGGGGGCAGGAACATGAGCTCTAAGCCCACAGCATCCTGCTGGGAACAAGAACAGGTGTCCTGAGACCAACACCGGGGGGGGGGGAACTACAGGGGATGTGGATACCAAGAGTTGGGCGGGGGGGGGTCAGGTGATACCCTGTACCCCATGTTCACCACTTGTGTTCTGATACATTTTGTACAAAACATGCAGTGCAAGGTATCATTTGAAAACTCAGGATCTACTGACTATCGCTGTCCTGTTAAAATGTGTATCGTCATTGTGGAGCGAGGCATGAGATTTTGCTGTATGTTTGTTACTGAAAAACACTGTGAGTCTGAAGAATGCCCAAGACTAGGTCCTTCGAAATAACGAAAGGGCTGCTGTAAACAAAGGCCTTGCATGTCATCCCTGAAGACACTTCAAACGTCAAGAACACAGATGGTGTCAGCAAGAAATTTACAATTTACCTGAAAGGGGCTTCAAATCTCATGTACACCAGACTGATGGTCTGCACCCCAGCTGGGGGTGGGTGTTCCCCACAGAGAGAAGGAGGGTATAAAATAAGACAATGGCTTCCCCATTACCTTTCCTCTCTCACCTCCGCACATGGAAGCCAGATCGTTTGAAAGAGTGAGAGGGATCATTGAAGGGCGGAGGGGTCATAGGCACCGACTCCCTGGGTGCTCTGGGGCGGGAGCAGTGACGGGGCAGACCCTCTACCAGAACCTCCCACCCCAGCGCCTCCTGCCCACCGGCCGGCCTGTCCCTCAGCGCCTCCCGCTCCCTCCCAGGCCTCCTGCCCGCCGGTCCCTCAGCGTCTCCCGCTCCCTCCCCCGCCCTCCCGCCCACCCGCCGGTCCCTCAGCGCCTCCCGCTCCCTCCCAGGCCTCCCGCCCGCCCACCCGCCGGTCCCTCAGCGCCTCCCGCTCCCTCCCAGGCCTCCTGCCCGCCGGCTGGTCCCTCAGCGTCTCCGCTCCCTCCCCCGCCCTCCCGCTGGCCGGTCCCTCAGCGCCTCCCGCTCCCTCCCAGGCCTCCTGCCCGCCGGTCCCTCAGCGTCTCCGCTCCCTCCCCCGCCCTCCCGCTGGCCGGTCCCTCAGCGCCTCCCGCTCCCTCCCGCCCACCCGCCGGTCCCTCAGCGCCTCCCGCTCCCTCCCAGGCCTCCCACCCGCCCGCCGGCTGGTCCCTCAGCGCCTCCCGCTCCCTCCCCCGCCCGCCGGCTGGTCCCTCAGCGCCTCCCGCTCCCTCCCCCGCCCGCCGGCTGGCCGGTCCCTCAGCACCTCTCCTGCCCGCTGGCCTGTCCCTCAGCGCCTCCCCCGCCCTCCCAGGCCTCCCGCCCCCCGCGGATCAGCCGTTGGGCGGTGTCAGACTCGGCAGGCGTTGGGGGGAGGGAGCGAGCGCAGTGGCGTTGGGGGGGGTGGAACTGGGCACAGGCGGCAACTTTTTTCTGTGCCGGTGGGTGCTCGCCCCCCCCCCCGCTGTCCCTATTGGACCCCTCCCCCAATCCCCGCCCCGGCCCCGCCTCCTCCCCCGAGCCTGCCACGTTCCTCCCCCCAGGCGTGCCGCGCGCTCGCGGGAGGGGGCAGAGGTGAGCTGGGCTGGGGGGGGAGCTCAGCACCCACCAATGTTTCCCCCGGGTGCTCCAGCCCCCGAGCACCCACGGAGTCGGCGCCAAGGGAACTGGGTGGGGTGAGGGCAGGAAGCGATGGGGCGGCCAGAGGCGGGAAGAAGCAGGACGGGGGCGGAGGCTTGGGGGAAGGATTGGAGGGGGGGGCCTGGGCGGAGCCAGGGAGAGCCCCCCCCCTCCCCCGCAGATTAGAAACTGGGCGCCCCTGGCAGGATTGTCCCAGGCTGAGAGGAACCAGCCTGTGACACGTGTCGCAGTTTACGGCGGGACAAGCGGGTTTGCTTTTCGCTCTCTCGGCAGGGCCGGATTAAGGCTTAGGGGCCGCGGCTCCGCGCTGCGGGGCCCTGCAGGCAGATGCGGCCGCTGCATCTTCCATTCGGCCTGCGGGAGTCTCCGCGCTGGCTGGAGCCGCGAGCGCCCGCTCATCGCTACGTCCCTGCGGCCCCTAAGCGAGGGGCGTCCGGGGAATCTCTGCGCGCCGCCCCCGCCCCAGCACTGGCTCCGCAGCGCCCACTGGCCTGGTAGCGCAGCCGAGGGGAGCTGCGTGGGGCGCCAGCGGGCACGGGCAGCGTGGCCTGGCCCCCTCTGCGAAGGGGCCAGATATGCGGGACATCTCGGGGAGCAGAGCAGCGCGGAGCCCGGACAGGCAGGGATCCTGCCTTAGCCCTGCTGCACCGCCGACCAGGAGCAGCCCAAGCTAAGCGCCTCCCGGCCAGAGCCTAGATCCCACGCCCCCTCCTGCAGCCCAACCCCCTACCCCAGCCTGGAACCCCCGCCGGCACCCAAACTCCCTCCCAGAACCTGCACCATGAACCTCCTGCTGAACCCCAACCCCCATCCCATCCCTGGCTCCACTCCAGAGCCCACCCCCATTAGAGCTGCACCCCCTCCTGCACCCCAACCCCCGGCCCCAGCCCTGAGCCCACTCCCCCACTCCAAACCCGCAGGGGCCCCACAAAATCTAATAGCCCTGGGCCCACAGGAGGATTAATCCAGTCCTGACTATTAGCTTACATTGGTCAAGGGGGTCTTGAGCAGTGCGAGATGCACATTTCTGAGGTGCAACGCTGGAGCTGGGGGATTTGCAGGTGTCCTCCTATATACAGTTAATGAGTGGCTGTGAGAGCATTCATGTAATTTGTTGGGTGTGCCTTCACATGCTTTTGGCTGTGTGAGTGAGTAGAGCCTGGATGGGCTGCTTTTCATTAGCAGAGCAGTGTAAGAGACACCCTGGGCTGGAGCAGTAAGGGCCTCATCCTCCCTGATTGAACTAACCTTGTTATCCCTAGCCTGATTCTTGCTTGCATATTTACACCTGCCTCTAGGAATTTCCACTACATGCATCCGACGAAGTGGGTGTTCACCCACGAAAGCTCATGCTCCAACTAACGTCTGTTAGTCTATAAGGTGCCACAGGACTCTGCAGCTTTTAAGGGGACACTGCTGTTCAAAAGTCCAGCTTGGACCCTAGGGGATGTCACTGGGGCTGCAGAGGGGATCTGGAGACTAGCATAGGGGAGTGGGCTTCAAAATCTTGAAAACCTCCAGCTGGCTCCAGGGAGCAGGCTGATACCCGTGGTCCCAGTGCGTGAGCGGGCATAGAAGGGTGGGGTGCGTGGGGGTGCGTGAGCGGGGCATAGAAGCCATGGACTCAGAGCCATTTTCTAACACCCAGGCTCTAGCAGGCACAGGGAACACAGGGCCCTGGTGTCTCCCCTCTAGAAGTGACGGAAGAGGGGAGGAGCTGTGAGGTGTCTGTCTCCAGGAGGCTGTCACCATGGTAACATCTTTGTCCCTCCTCAGCACCCTAAGAACCTGCAGGGACCCCACGTGTTTGGGCAGGGGGCAGCGGGGTGGGGTGCCCATCTCCAAAGGATACAACCCAGAACTTCCAGTTCTGCAGCGTGCAGGAGCGGACGTACTCGTCAAACATGTCACGCATCTGGTCGAAGCGCTGGCGGGTGATGGGCACTCCTGTAGCAGGCAGCTGCTGCTGGCACAGGCTGCAGGGGCACAAGAAGATGGTGCCTGTCTGCCTCGGTTGACAGGCACACACACAGAGAGATCGGCACTGGGGAGAACAGTCAACGTCCCGCCCCCAGGCCTAGCTCTCCAGCCACCCTCACCCCCTGCTGCGCTCCAGCCTCGTCCAGGAAGGACGCTGTGGCAGGGAGCGATTGACTGGCACCGTGCCCTAGGCATGGCCGAGCTGATCACCAGCGATTAGCGATTCCATGGCTGATGGTCACCTGGGGAAAGCCCCACTTCTGAGATGTGTCAGCAAAAAGTGGTGGTGGGCAGCACCCCCATTCCTGTGGCAGCAGGCGGCTCCTGCCCACCTCCCCGGGCACTTTCTCCCGCTGAGGGCTGCCCCATACTGATGGCCATGCCAGGCTCTCTAAGAGGTGCCAGGCTCCTGGTGCCACCCTCCACCTGGCCATGGGGGACGGGGCTATGGGGGGGGAAAGGGGGCTAATGCTTGCATCCGGGTGAAGCTGACTGGGGCCCACCCATTGCTCCCCTTCCTGTACCTGCCTGTGCACAGCATCCTGCTCTCATCCTGCCCCTGGTACCTGGGGCCCACTGGGGTGGGCTGGTCAGGCTCCTCGGTTCCCCTCGGGGGGGGGTGATCCTTCCCAAGGCCCCTGTGTGTGGGCTCCAGGTTCTGCCCCTCTCTGGAAGGGCTGGCTCCCAGGGCCGTAGCAGAGGCAGCACCAAGCCCATTTCCTGCAGCCCCAGCCTCCCAGCATGACTACGTGGGGCATTTACAATCGAACCGGCGCGAATGAATTGTGGAGAGAGGAGCTGGGGCTGTATGGGGAGCTGTACCCACACGGGCTAATCCAGCCCGCATTGGCACCATGGCAGGTTGAGTGCTTCAGGGAAGGGGGCAGTGCACCTCGGCTCCATTAATAATAACCCTGCATTGCTGGGGCACTCTCCATCTCCGGGCCCCAAAATGCATTACAAACATAGTGGGAAACCTCCTCCCACATGACTGATGTGCCTCCGCTTCTGGGGTGGAACACAGCAGCTGCTGAGAGCACACACAGCACAGCAACACTGCACCGCCAGCTTCACAGGAAGGGCCCCCTTTTAGATGTGACATCTCATTCATAGAATCATAGAATCTCAGGGTTGGAAGGGACCCCAGAAGGTCATCTAGTCCAACCCCCTGCTCGAAGCAGGACCAATTCCCAGTTAAATCATCCCAGCCAGGGCTTTGTCAAGCCTGACCTTAAAAACCTCTAAGGAAGGAGATTCTACCACCTCCCTAGGTAACGCATTCCAGTGTTTCACCACCCTCTTAGTGAAAAAGTTTTTCCTAATATCCAATCTAAACCTCCCCCATTGCAACTTGAGACCATTACTCCTCGTTCTGTCATCTGCTACCATTGAGAACAGTCTAGAGCCATCCTCTTTGGAACCCCCTTTCAGGTAGTTGAAAGCAGCTATCAAATCCCCCCTCATTCTTCTCTTCTGCAGACTAAACAATCCCAGCTACCTCAGCCTCTCCTCATAAGTCATGTGCTCTAGACCCCTAATCATTTTTGTTGCCCTTCGCTGGACTCTCTCCAATTTATCCACATCCTTCTTGTAGTGTGGGGCCCAAAACTGGACACAGTACTCCAGATGAGGCCTCACCAGTGTCGAATAGAGGGGAACGATCACGTCCCTCGATCTGCTCGCTATGCCCCTACTTATACATCCCAAAATGCCATTGGCCTTCTTGGCAACAAGGGCACACTGCTGACTCATATCCAGCTTCTCATCCACTGTCACCCCTAGGTCCTTTTCCGCAGAACTGCTGCCTAGCCATTCGGTCCCTAGTCTGTAGCGGTGCATTGGATTCAGCAGACAGCAGCCTAGTACCCCTTTGCATCATGCTAGGGGATTAAGTTCAGCACTGACAAGGGAAGAGCATCCCCGACTGAGTGGTCACCCTTTGCAGCACACGCCTCGTCCGCTCCCCTCCCCAGCATGGCTCCCTGCCCCTCTCTGCCCTTCCCGTCCCCTGGCCTGGCTCCCCTCCCTTCTCCCCCTATCCTACTTGATGGTTGTGTTGAGCTCCTCGATCTGCTCCCGCAACCGCTGCGTCTCATCCTGCAGGGCGGCCCTCTCCTGCTGCAACTTGTAGATGTACTCTGCTGTCTTCTGCAGCGTGGTGGCCTTGCTGACCTGAGGGGCCAGATGTGGGGGCTGAGTGATGCTGATCTCCTGTGGCTGTCTCTCAGCCCCCTCCCACTGCTCTGCCTCCCAGGAGGAAGGAGCTGCCCAGCAGGGTGCTGGGCCTTTCAGGGTTTTGGGGAGACATGGCCTCGCCCAGCCACCCCTACAGGGTCTCCGAGACCTAGGTGGTTGGACAGCACAGAAAGCCCCATTCCATGATAGGAGGGCCAAGGGACAGTCTATAGCTGGGGAAAGGGGCTGAGGGGAGCGGTTGGCTGGGGGCCTAGAGCTGCAGGGACACACAAGAGCTGCCTGGCCAGGGCAGAGCTGAATCACTGATGCAGCCCGAGCCTGGCACTCCCACTCCCAGCTCTGGGGACTCTCCCGGGGGGCTGGGGCACCACGGTTAGGAGAGGTTTGGTACTTTGGGCACTGGGTGTCCCCTGGGGAGCTACCAGTCCTGCCCTCAGTGCCCACTTTGGGGTTTGCTCCCCTCTCACTCACCTTGATGCTGGGCTGGGCACTCAAGGTGCTCACCAGCCCGTGGAGGGTGTCAAAGCCCAGCTTGATGTTGAAGCGTCTCTTCTGCTCGGCGGAGATGTGCGTGATGCGGCGGCTCTCTGTCTGCAGGGCAGGGGCAGAATCAGGCACCCCAAGGGGTGTGGGGGAGACCCCCAGAACCCCCAACCTGAGCCAAGGCCAGGACAGACCCATAGATGTTGCAACAGGGGGAGCGCATGCGATGCGATGGGAGCACAAGGGGTGTGAAGCAGGGCAATCTGGAGCCCTGAAGGGGCGGGGAGGAGAGGGCTGTGCCTGTCGGGTGGGCAGAGAGGAGACACCCCCAGGGAGGGGCTGTCCCCCGGGAGCCCTGGACTGTTGCGTACCTTGCTGGACTCCGGCCTGCCCTGGCTGGGGGTGGAGTGATGCGGTGAGATCCTGGCAGTCAGCACCCCGACCGGCACCGGGGAGACTCGTCCAGGCTTCGGCCAGTCACTGGCTGGAAGATAAAATGAGACTGGTGGGCGGGGCTGAGTGGGCAGCGCCTACAGGCTCCAGGACCTGCCCCAGTGCAGGGGCTGAGACTGGGGGCATGACTGCCTAGGCTGGGTTCTGCGAGCCTCCCGCACAGGCTCAGTCCAAATGGCTCAGGGTCCCGTCCCACTGCACAACAGAGACAGAAGGACAGGTGCCCTGGAGCAGACCGAGAGCCCCACTGGTGCAGCAGCCCGGCACTGACTGGCCAATGCCAGGGGCTTCAGGGAAAGGGATCACCTCCCCATAATGCACCACACTGAGCAAGGTGGAGCTGGGGATGGGAGGCATTGCTTCCTGACCACGCAGTGATAGAGCAGTCTGTGCCCTGAAGGAAGGAGATGATGGCCCTTGACACTGATCCCAGACACTGTCCCTGCCAATCCTAGCCTCACTCAAGTCACAGTCTAATCACTGCTAATCTCACAAAGCCATGCGCTTCCATGTCCTGCAGCAGTGAGTCCCACAGATTATACACTGCATCCAAAGAAAGGAGTCATTCTATCCATTCTATGGTGCCTCCTAGGTTCACCACGAGTCCCTGTGTTCCCATATTGGGGTGTGTGTGAATTCATTCCTCTCTCCATACCTCTGTCAAAGCTCCCCGTGCTCCTTTCTGATCCCAACAGGCCTTGTCTTTGACATGCTAACAGCACCATATCCATCGGTAGTGCTTTCCATCAGAGGAACCTCAGTGCTTTTACCGACTCTTCTCAATCCCACCAAGAGGCAGGCATGAACTTTTCTCATTAGACAAGTTAAGTGATTCGCCCAAGTTCACACAGCAGGTCAGTAGCAGAGCTGGGAGAGATCCTACAAGCCCTGATGCTAACCAGTAGAGATGCCCCTAGTACTTTTCATTGCCCCTTTCTGTTCTCGCTGTGATGGGTGATCCATTGTGGGCACAGGATCCCAGCAGGGGTGGGAGTGGGAAGATCACCACGAATTTCAGAGCTGCTTGAAAAATGCCTGTTATGTTCCTTGAGAAATTTTGAACTTTTGGGGGGTTTTTTCCCCCAAAACTTTCAGCAAAAAATGTGGATTTTCAAAGAAAACTTGAAACCACCTAAAAAGGTTTGTTTTAAAAAATAACATTTCAGGCAAACATTTTTGGTTTTTGAAAACTAAACATTGAATTACTTTTTCCAAAAAAACACACATTTTAACTCAAGTTGATATTTTTACTGAAAGAATAGTGATTTCTTTTTTTTTTTCCACTGTAAAAGCAGAACCTTTCAAGCAGAAGGAAGAGTTACTGCAAACATTTTCCATTTGGTGAAAGGCATATTTTTTGCAGAAAAAATATTGAGAAAAAGACTCCAACCAGCTGCCCTGGGTTGCCCTGTTGGCGACCGACCCTCCAGCATTTGGCACCAGTTCCCCCTGGAACTGCCCACTGACCTTGCATGCAGTTGCCCATCAGGACCCTGTCAGCTAAGTCAAGCCGATTCAGGTTGTCTGCATGGTTCTGCCACTCTAGGGCAGCAGTATGGCAGCAAGGCTGGCTCTGGTGTCGTGTCCCTGGTGTGGCTCCATGTCCTGGCTTTTCTGGGTCTCTCTTTTCTCACCTGCCTGCCTAGTCTCTGCTAACCCCAATCTCTCTGTATTGTCAACACCCACCCATCCATCTCGTGAGTTTATAAACAGAACTGAGGGGTGGGGTGGATCTTCAAGAGGATCTCAGGGGGGCAGCACCAGCAACCTGCTCAGCTCTGACTCTGGCGATGCAGGGGGGAGCCTTCTTCAGCTGGATTTCCCCCACTGAAAGGTTGCTGAGCCTGCATGACCTACAAGGCGTTTGCTCTCTCTGGTAATCAAAGAGAAGTTGTCAAAGACGCCGCACTGCTCACCACAGGCCGATGGGGGGGAGAGCTGCTCCGTCTTGGGGACGAGCAGGGATCCCGGCTGTGCCACAGCTAGTGTGATGGGGACAGACTGGGAAGGGCTGGAGCCAGGAGACAGCCCCGGACTCAGCTGGGCCATGCGGGGCAGGAAGTCAGAGGGGACTTCGGCAAGGCCCCCTTCCTGCGAAGAGAGAAGCCAGAGAGAAGGAGTTTGCACTTTGGGGCTCCCTGGCTGAAAGTCTCAGGCCTGCGACCCATGAGGCCAAGGGCGAAAAGGGGCCAGGGCTTTTCCCCAACCAGCACACAGGAGACAGTCTTTGAAGTACCTACAGCAGCTTGACTCTTGTAGATAAGGAGAGCTGGTCACTGCCCATGAGGTTCATGGTCAAACTAGACCTACTCCATGAAGGGGATGGGGAGAAGGAAGGGCCCCCAACTCCTCACAAGGTTACAGCAACATGGCATGAGCCCTGGGGCTCCCAGGGACTGGACAAAGATCAGGCCCTGAGAACCCCATGGTCGGAAAGCTGACTGTGTGCTGGGCTGGTGGTTGGGCACTGCATAACTGGTGCTCTGGGGGAGCCCTCTCCAGGGGAGCAGCGCCATGTGAGACGGCCCCCATGGGCTGCCAAGGGACCCTTTGCCAGCCCTGAGCCAGGCAGGGGGAAACGGGATTTTCTTTAACCTGAGGAAATGCTCTCCACTTGGAAATACAGGGCATAAAACACCACCCTGAGTGCCCCCCGAGCTCTGCCAGTGCCCCTCACTCCTGCCCTGACACACCCCATGCTTGTCCAGCCCCAATTCCCCCCAGCTCCACCAATGTCCGTCGCTCCTGCCCTGATGGTGTCACCGGGCGCTTTGGTTTCCTCGATCATGGAATCCTGTTGTGAGAAGAAGGGCTGCTGAGCAGAGATGGGGGTCCACCTGTCTTGGAAGGGGAAGAGTGTCTTCAGACGCAGACTGGCTAAACTAGTGAGGGTGCTTTAAACTAGGTCCAACAGGGGTAGCAGACAAAAGCCCACAGGTAAATCTAGAACAAAGAGACTTGGGTGAAGCATCTGAATCTGGGGGGGAACATGGGAAATCACAGCATGGACAAAGGAGAGACCAGAGGGAATATAGAGGGGAAATGTAATAAACATGTCCATTGTCTGTATACTAATGCAAGAAGTATGGGGAATAAACAGGAAGAACTAGAAATACTAGTGAATAATCATAAATAGAACAGAACTGGCATCACAGAAACTTGGTGGCATCAGTCACATGACTGGAATACTGGTATAGAAGGGTACAACTTGTTCAGGAAGGCCAGGCAGGAGAGGAGTAGTTGCCTTGTATATCAAAGATATCTACACTTGCACTGAGACTGAGACAACAGTGGGAGGCAGACCTGTTGAAAGTCTCCGAGAAAGGATAAAAGGGGTAAAAAACAAGGGTGATGTCATGGTAAGGAGTCTACCTGGAAGAAGAGGTGGATGACACTGTTTTTTAGACAACTAATACAATCATCCAAAGCACAGGACTTGGTGGTGATGGGGGACTTCAGCTACTCAGATATCTGTTGGGAAAATAACACAGCAGGGCACAGATTATCCAAGGGGTTCTTGGGATGCATTGGAGACAACTTTTTATTAGAGAAGGTGGAGAAAGCGACTAGGGGAGAGGCTGTTCTGGATTTGATTCTGACAAACAAGGAGGAACTAGCTGAGAATCTGAAGGTGGAAGGCAGCTTGGGTGAAGGTGACCATAAAATGACAGAGTTCGTGGTTCTAAGGCAGAGGTGGGCAAACTACGGCCTGTGGGCCACATCCGGCCCGCAGGACCCTCCTGCCCAGCCCCTGAGCTCCTGGCCTGGGAGGCTCGCCCCGGCCCCTCCCCCGCTGTCCCCCCTCCCCCACAGCTCACTGCGCTGCCTGATGCTCCGGGCGGGGGGGCTGTGAGCTCCTGGGGCAGCGCAGCTGCAGAGCCCGGCCTGACCCGGTCTCTGTGCCATGCAGTGCGGCTGCCTGACCCAGTCTCTGGGCTGTGCAGTGCGTGGCTGGCTGCAGCTGGGTAGCGCGGCTGCCTGTCCGGGTGCAGCCACATCACCAGCCACCGGTGCTCCAGGCAGCATGGTAAGGGGGCAGGGAGTGGGGGAGGGGAGTTGGCTGGGGGCAGGGGAGTTCGGGGTGGTGGTCAGGGGGCGGGGGTGTGAATAGGGGTCAGGGCTGTCAGAGGGCGGGGAACAGGGTGGTTGAATGGGGGCACGGGTCCTGGGGGTGGCAGTAAGGAAGGAGGGGGGGTTGGATGGGGCAGTCAGGGGCGGAGGTTCCAGGGACGGTCAAGAAGGGGTGGTTGGATGGGGCAGGGGTCCTGGGGGGCAGTCAGGAAGGAGAGGGGAGTTGGATGGGGTGGCGGGGGGCAGTTAGGGGTGGAGGGTCTGGGGGCAGTCAGGGGACAGAGAGTGGGGGGTGGATGGGGCAGGGGTCCTCGGGGGGCCGTCAGGGAACAGGGGAGTTGGATGGGGCAGGAGTCCCAGGGGGCCGTCAGAGGGCGAGAAGCACGGGGGGTCAGATAGGGGGCGGGGGCCAGGCCATGCCTGGCTGTTTGGAGAGGCACAGCCTCCCCTAACCGGCACTCCATACAATTTCAAAAAAAGAAAAGGAGTACTTGTGGCACCTTAGAGACTAATCAATTTATTTGAGCATAAGCTTTCGTGAGCTACAGCTCACTTCATCAGATACATTCAGTGGAAAATGAATGATGAAATCCGATGAAGTGAGTTGTAGCTCACGAAAGCTTATGCTCAAATAAATTGGTTAGTCTCTAAGGTGCCACAAGTACTCCTTTTCTTTTTGCGAATACAGACTAACACGGCTGCTACTCTGAAACCATACAATTTCAGAAACCCGATGCGGCCCTCAGGCCAAAAAGTTTGCCCGTCCCTGTTCTAAGGAATGGTGGGAGGGAGAACAGCTGAATAAAGACAATGGACTTCAAGAAGGCAGACTTTACCAGACTCAGAGAACTGGTAGGTAAGATCCCATTGGAAGCCAGTCTAAGAGAAAAAAGAGTTCAGGAGAGTTCACCGGTTTTCAAAGGGACATCATTAAGGTCACAAGAGCAAACTATTCCACTGCGTAGGAAAGATAGGAAGTATGATAAGAGGCCACCCTGGCTTAACCAGGAGATCTGCAATGACCTGAAACTCAAAAAAGTGTCATACAAGAAGTAGAAACTCGGTAAAATTACAAAGGATGAATATAAACAAACAAAACAAGCATATAGGGACAACATTAGAAAGGCCAAGGCACAAAATAAGACTAAACTAGCTAGGGATATAAAGGGTAACAAGAAAGTATTTTACAAATACATGAGAAGCAACAGGAAGACCAGGGACAGGGTAGGCCCATTATTAAATGAGGAGGAAAAGACAATAACAGAAAATGCAGCATTGGTTGAAGCGTTAAATGCCTTTTTTATTTATAATGCATCCGATGAAGTGAGCTGTAGCTCACGAAAGCTTATGCTCAAATAAATTTGTTAGTCTCTAAGGTGCCACAAGTCCTCCTTTTCTTTTTGCGGATACAGACTAATATGGCTGCTACTCTGAAACTTTTTTTATTTCAGTTTTCACCAAAAAAGTTAGCAATGATCAGACAACTAACATAGAGAACATCAGTGTAAATGGGGCAGGATCTGAGGCTAAAATAGGAAAAGAACAAGTTAAGAATTACTTAGACAAGTTAGAAGTCTTCAAACTTGATGAAATACATCCTAGAATACTCAAAGAACTGACTGAAGAGATCTTTGAGCCATTAGCGATTATATTTGAGAACTCATGGAGGATGGGAGAGATCCCAGAGGACAGGAAAGGGCAAATATAGTATCTGTCTATAAAAAGGGGAATAAGAAAACTCAGGGAATCACAGATCAGTCAGTTTAACTTCTGTACCTGGAAAGATAATGGAGCAAATAATCAAACAATCGATTTGTTAAGCACCTAGAAGATAATAAGATGATAAGTAATAGTCAACATGGATTTGTCAAGAACAAATCATGTCAAACCAATATAATATCCTTCTTTGACATGGTAACAAGCCTTGTGGATGAGGGGAAATGATAGATGTGGTATATCTTGACTTTAGTAAGGCTTTTGATACTGTCTCACATGACCTCATAAACAAACTAGGGAAATACAACCTAGATGAACCTGCTATAAGGTGGGTGCACAACTGGCTGCAAAACTGCACATAGAGAGTGGTTATCAATGGCTCACAATCAAGCTGGAAGGGCATATCGAGTGTGGTCCCACAAGGATCTGTCCTGGGTCTGGTTCTAATCAATATCTTTACCAGTGATTGCATACAGAGTACACTTATAAAGTTTGCGAGTGATACTAAACCGGGAGGTGTTGCAAGTGCTTTGGAGGGTAGGATTATAATTCAAAATGATCTGGACAAACTGGAGAAATGGTCTAAAGTAAATAGGAGGAAATTCAATAAGGACAAATGCAAAGTTCTCCACTTAGGAAGGAATAAACAACTGCACAAATACAAAATGGAAAATGACTGCCTAGGAAGGAGTACTGCAGAAAAGGATCTGGGGGTTATAGTGGATCACAAACTGAATATGGATCAACAATGCAATACTGTTGCAAAAAAAGCAAACATTATTCTGGGCTGTATTAACTGGAGTGTTGTAAGCAAGACACAGGAAATAATTATTTCACTCTACTCTGCACTGATTAGTCCTCAGCTGAAGTATTATGTCCAGTTCTGAGCACCATACTTTGGGAAAGATGTGGACAAATTGGAGAAAGTCTAGAGAAGAGCAACAAAAATGACTAAAGGTCTAGAAAACATGACCTATGTTTAAGAAGGATGAATTCAAACTGGAACAGGTACAGAGAAGGGCTACTAGGATGATCGGAGGAATGGAAAACTTGTCTTATGAAAGGAGACTCAAAGAGCTTGGCTTGTTTAGCCTAACTAAAAGAAGGTTGAGGGGAGATATGATTGCTCTCTATAAATATATCAGAGGGATAAATACCGGAGAGGGAGAGGAATTATTTAAGCTCAGTACCAATGTGGACACAAGAACAAATGGATATAAACTGGCCACCAGGAAATTTAGACTAGAAATTAGACGAAGGTTTCTAACCATCAGAGGAGTGAAGTTTTGGAATAGCCTTCCAAGGGAAGCAGTGGGGGCAAAAGATCTATCTGGCTTTAAGATTAAACTCAATAAGTTTATGGAGGAGATGGTATGATGGGATAACATGGTTTTGGTAATTAAATATTCATGGTAAATAGGCCCAATGGTCTGTGATGGGATATTAGATGGGGTGGGATCCGAGTTACTCAGGAAAGAATTTTCTGTAGTATCTGGCTGATGAATCTTGCCCATATGCTCAGGGTTTAGCTGATTGCCATATTTGGGGTCGGGAAGGAATTTTCCTCCAGGGCAGATTGGAAGAGGGCCTGGAGGTTTTTCGCCTTCCTCTGTAGCATGGGGCACGGGTCACTTGCTGGAGGATTCTCTGCTCCTTGAAGTCTTTAAACTACGATTTGAGGACTTCAATAGCACAGATATAGGTGTGAGGTTTTTTGCAGGAGTGGTGGGTGAAATTCTGTGGCCTGCGTTGTGCAGGAGGTCAGACTAGATGATCATAATGGTCCCTTCTGACCTAAATATCTATGAATCTATGAATCTAAGATTGAAAAAATTGGGTTTGTTTAGTCTGGAGAAGAGAAGACTGGGGAGTGGTGGTGTACTGAGACAAGGTGGGCGAGGTAATATCCTTTATTGGACCAATTTCTGTTGGTGAGAGAGACAAGCTTTTGAGCCCTGCAGAGCTCTTCTTCAGGTCTGGGAATGGGGGACATGATAACAGTCTTCAGGTACATAAAAGGTTGTTATAAACAGGAGGGTGATAAATTGTTCTCCGTAGCCACTGAAGACAGGAAAAGAAGCAATAGGATTAAATTGCAGCAAGTGAGGATTAGGTTGGACACTAGGAAGAATTTCTTGAATGTCAGGGGGGTTAAGCACTGGAATAAATTGCCTAGGGAGGTTGTGGAATCTCCATCATTGGAGGTTTTAAGACCAGGTTGGACAAACACCTGTCAGGGACAGTCAAGCTAATACTTAATCCTGCCTCAGTGCAGGGGACAGACTAGACAACATCTCAAGGTGCCTTCATGCCCTACATTTCTGTGATTTATGATCTGATGTCCCCCTTGTTCGCCCAGCCCAAATGCCCCCCAGCTCCACCAATGCTCCTTGCTCCTGCCCTGACCCACCCCCTCCTCATCCAGCCCCAATGATCCCCCAGCTCTGCCAATGCCCCTCACTACTGCCCTGACGCACACCCTGCTCATCCAGCCCCAATGCCCCCAGCTCTGCCAATGGCTCTCGCTCTTGCCCTGACACCCCCCTGTTCATCCAGCGCCAATGCCCCCCATCTCCACCAGTGCCCCTCACTCCTGCCCTGACCCACCCCCGGCTCATCCAGTCCCAATGCCCCCAGCTCTGCCAATGCCCCTCGCTCCTGCCCTGAGACACCCCCTGCTCATCCAGCTCCAATGCCCCCCAGCTCCACCAGTGCCCCTCACTCCTGCCCTGATACCCCCGGCTCATCCAGCTCTGTCTGTTGTTAGGACTGAGGCACACAGAAGCGACCATCTCACTGCAGTCCCCTGCCCATTGCTGCTTGCCAGAGCACATATCTGAACCCAGCATGTGGCAGTGAAAGGCCGATGCCCTTGGCTGCCCAGCAGATGGTGTTGCTGGTGAGCTCTTACCGGGGAGGCCAGCGACATGAGGGTGGTACTGGGAGTGGAGGGAGGGTCCAGGGCCAGCTCTGGTTTAGCTGCAAGACAGAAGGCAGCAGACGGTGAGCACGCAGAATGACAGCAGAGCCAGGCTGGGGCTCCCTGACATCCCCTTCCACCAGAGTGAGCGGCCAGCATCAGGAAGCCTTGCAGGGAGATCCAGACTGACTCCTGCTGCCACCTCCTGGTTCTCAGGGTAGAGGGTCTGGGCCCAACAGCCCCAGGGAGGTGCTGCAGGGACTGACCAAGCCTGAGAAGTAGGGTAGGGCTGGAATGCAGATTCCAGCCTTTGTTTCTTTGCAAATCAAGCCAAACAGGGAAGGGGCAGGGGGCTGAGTGCTGACATGCCACAGCTGATCTGGACTGCGTGGACCTACTCACAGGTACTCCTGGGACCTGGGTACCTGGTGTTACAGAGACAGAGCTACAGGCCCAGGAAACTGCAGGATTTGTCAGTAGAATGAGGCACCGCATCCAGGCAGGGCAGGGCTGGCAAGAGGTTTGAGGTGATCACCAAACGTGGCAATCCATGATCCCTCCCCATGCTGGCACAGAGCTTGTCATGTGCTCACATTGACATTGGCTGCAGACCCCAAGGCTTGGCATGGAGCAGGCAGCAGGTTTAAAACAAACACAAGGAAGTATTTCTTCACACAACGCACAGTCAACCTGTGGAACTCTTTGCCAGAGGATGTTGTGAAGGCCAAGACTATAACAAGAAAAGAAGTACTTGTGGCACCTTAGAGACTAACAAATTTTGAACTCTAGGGTACAGATGTGGGGACCTGCATGAAAGACCCCCAAGCTTATTCTTACCAGCTTAGGTTAAAAACTTCCCCAAGGTACAAACTTTGCCAAACTTTGTCCTTGAACAGTATGCTGCCACCACCAAGCGTTTTAAAAAAAGAACAGGGAAAGAGCCCACTTGGAGACGTCTTTCCCCAAAATATCCCTCCCCAAGCCCTACACACCCCCTTTCCTGGGGAGGCTTGAAAATAATACCCTCACCAATTTGTCTCGGGCTGCCCCTTCTGCTATTCGCTCCAACTGCTACTAGTTTTTTTTCTTTTCTGCCACCTCCACCCATTTGGCTCCAACCTCTCCCGCCTCGATTACTGTTTTGGGCTTCCCATCTAGGATGTACCTTTCTATTTCCTCAGGAACACCCTGCATGCATCCGATGAAGTGAGCTGTAGCTCACGAAAGCTAATGCTCAAATAAATTTGTTAGTCTCTAAGGTGCCACAAGTCCTCCTTTTCTTTTTGCGGATACAGACTAACACGGCTGCTACTCTGAAACCTGTCAAGACTATAACAGTGTTCAAAGAAGAACTAGATAAATTCATGGAGGACAGGTCCATCAATGGCTATAAGCCAGGATGGGCAGGGATGGTGTTCCTAGCCTCTGTCTGCCAGAAGCTGGCAATGGGCGACAGGGGATGGATCACTTGATGGTGACCTGTTCTGTTTATTCCCTCTGGGGCGCCAGTCTTTGACCACTGTTGGAAGACTGGACACTGGGCTAAATGGACCTTTGGTCTGACCCAGTATGGCCATTCTTATGTTCTTATGAATGTCTGGCCCAGACTGTGCCTACTGAGGTACTGCAGCCATTGAGCTCCTCCTCTCTTCCAGGTGGTCACCCAGACCAGAGGGGCCACAGTACCCAGCCTGGGGCAGAGCAGCTCCCCAGATATTTCTCAGCATGGGGAGAAATGGCTCTCCCAAGAGGATGGGTTCCCTCACTGTCATGGGCTCCGGGGCAGGGCGCTGCACGGGGAGGTGAATGATCCCAGGGGGTGAAACAGCAGCGCTAACCAAGCTCCCAATCTGTGTGACTAGCATTGGGCCCAGGGTTCAGATCCTGCCCCACAGCTGGGCACTCACAGCACCCTATGTACAACTGTACCCGTCCTGCCCTCGCCAGGGTCACCTCCTCCCAGCCGAGGTGGAGTCACCGCAGCCCTGCACCCTTCTGGGTCTCCATGCAGCCTTGGATACAGGTGCTGTGATCACCCGTCCTCACCTGCCTGCTGAGACACCGCTGCCCTGTCAGCACCCCGTGCCCTTAGCCAGCGGCTCAGGGCTCTCCCTCCCAGTGCCTCCTGCAGACAGCGATTCCCAAACTCAATCTCCTGGGTGACTCCTCCTACAGTTCAGCCACCATCTCAGACTCATTTCTCTGTACTCCTCCTCCTCTGCCGAGCCTCCTGCTCCCCCCAGCTCTCTCCTGCCCTGGATGCTTCTTCCACATCATGGTAGCCTGTGGATCAGCGGGCCAGGGAAAGAGCGTCGCTGGCATGAACAGAGGAGGCCAGGTGCCTGCAGCAACGCAATGCCATGGAGTGGGGCGTGGCAGGGGAGTGGCATCAAATGAGATGAGTAATGAGCCCAAAGAAGAGGTGCTACCAGCCCATGCCCAGATATCAGTTCCCCTTCCCCTTTCTGGAAAGCAGGGTCAGCCCATCTGCCACCATCCTCCGGCCCAACAGCCTGGTACCAGCTTCCCACTCCATCTGAATGAAACCAGCTGGCCAGATGGGGGCAGTCAGACGCCCTGAGCCAGCGGCAAACGGCAACCCCCCAAAGCAATCCCCCACCCTGTTACCTGCAGTCAGGAGCTGGGTCAGGCAGGGGTTGGGCACAGCCATGCGTGGGGGCACAGGGAGTCCCATGGGTCTCTTTGTCTTTGGGCTAGCTGGCTTCACCATTGGCCTGCTGCCCCCAGGCGGCGACTGCTCTTTGGGGGTGGCAAACCTGGGGCCGCTCAGCATCACGGGGGGCAGGGGCTGGGCTCTGGACAGAGCAGGGTATGCTGTTGGCAGAAGGTCCACGCTGTAGCCCAGGCCTGGTGCGTGCTGGGTAGAGGATGGCGTGGAGAGCGAAGAGCCACTAATGGAGCCGGAGTAATGGAATTTGGATCTCGGTGCTGAAGCCGGTGGGTACAGGGGGTCCTGACCCAGCAGGAAGGCGCCTGGGGGGGCTGCTGGGGTGCAGTAGGAAGGGCCGAAGGGCTCCATGCTGAGACTGTTGCTGGGGAACCCATAGTGGAGCGGGCGCTTGTGCTTGAGGTCAGCGCACAGGCCGCTGCAGGGGTCCACGGGCTGCGGGGCTGGCTGGAAATCGGGGCTGAGGAAGGAGCCAGGCAGGCAGAGCTGGGAGGAGCAGTTGCTGCTAGACTGAAAGAGACAGAGGCAGATTACAGAGCATTTGCCCCTGGACTGCTGGACTGGACAGGACCGAGCGGGGCAGGGATAACAGACTGCAAGGGAGATGGGGACAGAGCCCGCTGTGCAGCAGCACGGCAGCCTGGCACCATTGCTCTGGTGAGGAAACACAGAGAGCAGAGCAATCCCAGGGCCAGAGAGAAGCAGATCAGGACGTGATCCCTGCCTGGAGACCTGCTCACCTGTAGGTGGCCATTGGGTGGGACTGGGGCATCAGCGTAGCTGGCAGGCAGGGCTCTGGAGGCCATCAGTGGGTTGGTGTGGCTGGCGGGTGGGGCACTGCTGCTGCTGTATAGGGTGTCAGCCATGGGCGTGAAGCAGGGCTGCTCTTGGTAGTTCAGATGCATCTGTGAAGGCAGTGGGCGGTGGCTGGTGAAGAGATCTGCAAGGCAAAACAGAGATATGTAGACCCCCACCTCCTGAGGCAGCCCACGCCCATGCTAGCCAGCCCCATGGGCAGGTACAGGGTTTACCCTTACAGCACAGTCCCAGCCAGAGCACTGGGCCACCCGAGCTGACAGCCTGTCTCCCGCAGCAGCCCACCCTGGTGCAGAGAAAATGTCCCATGAGCCTGAGCAGTTGTGCAAGAATCGACATGGGGAAAATCATTCCTCCCTGCCTCCTGCAGGGCAGCTCACCCCTGCCCCCCAGCCCCTGGCAAGGGACCATTATCCTTTTGTCAGAGACCAGCTCCGCACATTTAAAGCCATGCAGGCCTCCAGCCCACCTTAACCCAGCTACAGTATGTACTCCCCAGGCTCCTGCCTGCCAAGCACCAGCCCCCTTCACCTCTCCTGTCTGGGAGTGGCACCCGGTGCTGGGGGGGGGGGGGCAGTCTCAGGGGGAGGGGCTGCTTTGCTCACTCTCCCCTTCCCAGCATCATCCCTCCATCAGTCCCCCAAAGTGCTCCTTCCCAGGCCCCATCAGTCTGGGCTTTGCACCCTTTCCTGCCCAGCCAGCAGCACAGTGGGGCGGGGTGTTACTATCGCACGGGGGGAGCTCTCTGCGGGGATGCTGGGAGCAGGGAAGACACACTCCCTAAAGCAAGAGGCAAGGCTGGCGTGCTGGGCCAGGTCCTGCCAGATACGACCCGGCTTGTGGCAGGACTCCATGCTGAGCTCCCAACCAGTCCTGGTTAGCGCGCCTGGCCCAGGTTTGGCAGCACAGTCCAGACACTGCTGGGACTCACCGTCTAGGCCGGTCAGAGACAGCTGCTGCCCCACACGCCCAGACTGGACGAGCAGTGTGCCCACCTGCCCCATGCTCAGTGGGCTACACCGACAGCTGCCTGTGCCCTGGCATTCCAAGCCTCCAGTAACCAGGAGTTTAATACCCGGCCCCAGCCACCTTGGGCTTTTCTGCCCAGTGTCCCCACTGGGAGCAAGGACCAGCTGCCCTGCTTCTCACTCACCCCACAGAACTTTCTTTCCCAAATTCAGAAGCAGCCTCGCGTGCCCCCACCCCCACGTGGACAGGCCCATCAGAGGCATTTCAGCGTCTCCTCATGGCTGGGGGAGGCTTATGATGGCAGGGATGGAGGTCTTCCAGAGTAGCCATGGTTTTGCTCACCAATTTTTCTGCCTCTAGCTGCGGTGAAGGGGTGTCAGCATCCCCTGGCTCTCCCTCGTGGGTTCTGGGGGATCGGGGCAGTGGGGTGGGGCTAAGGGAGTTCCTGGCTCCCCATGCTCTATGTGGCAGCAGCAATTGTGAAATGCTGGAGTTTCTGGTGCAAAGAGGAAAGAGGCAGCTCTGTGCAGCCCCTACGCCAGGGGCCCAGCCGTGCTGCACACAGGGAGAGGGACACAGGAAAACCCTCCCATGCCGCAGGGGAGCCACCGCCTGCAGCAGGGCGGGACCCTTCTTCCCTCTCCCATCCGTCCAGCCATGGCAAGCATGGTCCTCGGGGCAAGGCCAGCCTGCAGCAGGGCTGAGCCCCTCTGGGCTTCATCCTGCACCAGCCTGAGCAGAGCGGGAAGCCCCTGGAGAACAGAAGGGAGACGTCACCCAGCTCTGCAGCCCCAGCTCCAGCCTCCAATTCCACGGGCTGGTGGGATCAGCATGTGTGCTGCTGTGTGGGGTGTAACCAGCTCGGACAGCCCTGGGTCCCATGTGTGTCCCCTCCCCCAGCCGTGGGTCCCAGGCATGTCCCCTCCCCCAGCTCAGCCAACCCTGGGTCCCACATGTGTCATCTTCTCCAGCCCTGGGTCACACACGTGCCCCTCCTCCAGCCTTGGGTCCCATGTGTGTCCCCTCCACCAGGCCTGGGTCCCATGTGTGTCCCCTCCTCTGGCTTTGGGTCCCACTTGTGTCCCTTCCCGCAGGTCGGCCAGCCCAGGTCCCTCATGTGCTGAGTGCCATGTTAACTCCTGCAGACATTCCCCATCACCCTGGTGAGCTTTATCCCAGTGAGGCTCCTGGCCTAAGAGCGGTGCTGGTGGATAGGGCCTGCCTAGCATGGCAGTGCCAGGCTAACGCCCCGCCGGCGGTCTGGGTGGAGGTTTATTTTCATTGTAGGCTTTGAGTCCCCCATGTCCGTGCTGTAACCTTGCGTGTGGCCTGTGGCTAACCACATCCTGTGGCCTTCCCGAAGCCAGGCCCTGTGACCCTGCTGCGACTCTGCTCTCCCTTCCTGTCCCCATCCCCAAACCCGCTACTTCCGCAGGCTCAGACAAGCACAGCACAAAGTGCTGGGCAGGCATTTTTGGGCCTGCCACCTCCATGCGGGGAATAACCTTCACCCTGTAACCCCCCTTCCCTCTGGGGCAGTGCCCAGTCTGCGGGGCTCCTGGGCTTCTAATGGGCCTGGCTGAGCACCTAGCCCCAGCCACTGATCATGCTAGTGCCTCAGCCCCCTTGGGAAGGGGCCCTGTGCCACACGCTGCCCTCTGGGGCCCTGTTGGGGGCAGATCAGAGGAAGGAGGGCCAGGGCAGAGTTGGCCTGGGTTGTGCACTGTGCAAACCAGTGTGCTGAGGACATGTGCTAAGGTCTCCGGCAGGGGTCGGGGTGCTGCTAGCCCAACAACGGGTTTGCTGGAGAGGAGGCAGCCTCATGCTACATGTGAAGGCAGGCATGCAAGGGCAGCCAGCTGCCCAAGCGGGGTTGTGCCCAGGCATCTGTACACATGGCACAGGGCCATGTCTGACGCAAGCCCTGGCCGTGGGTCTCACTAAGATCAGCCTCTCCGGACAGGAGGGATTTGAGAGGCTTGGGCTCCACCAGAACTGTACCTCGGTCCTACAGCCAAGTCGCTGTCCCCCTGGGAGCTGACCGTCTGCCCACCCAGCCTGGCAGAGATGACCCTCCCCCAGATTTCCTCAGCCCCTTCACATGTACACCTGCAGCTCTCCAGCACCAGGTGCCCCTGGGCAGGCTGCTGGATATCTGCTGCCTGCTGCCTTCCCGCTTCCCCTTCCACTGCCCCGTGAGCGCTGTTTATGGCACAGCACGGCCTAGCATGAACCCTTGGCCAGGAGCCCAACCCCTGACCTTGTGTGGGTGCCGGTCCCCAGGAGCCTGCAGCAGGGTGTTCGCCATCTGCTGGATCCAGGGATGCCTCAGGCTCGTCAAAACCCAAGCCCCAGATCTCAGCACTGCCTGGCTGGGAAGAGCTGATTGGTTCTCTCTTGGGTTCATCTACACGGGAGCTGGAGGTGCAATTCCCAGCTCAGGTAGATGTACATGGGCTAGCTCTGATGGAGCTGCCGTGCTGAGAACAGCAGCGTAGCCCGTGCAGGCTGGCTGCCTGATGACAACCCGATCTCAGGTCCCAGGTACATGCTCAGGTGGCTAGCCGCACTGCTGCTGCTACTCTGCTAGTTGTCTCATGCTAGCTCAGTCAAAGCACCAGTGCGTGTATGTCTGTCTGAGCTGGGCCTTACACCTCCCCCTGCAGCAAAGCCATACCCTAGAGACCAGAGGCATTGTGTCTAGCAGGGAATGCACTAAGGGACGGGGATCCCAGTAGAGCCAAGAGCTTGTTTTGGTACCAGCTACCCTGGGGGAACCCCGGCATTAACCAGTCACAGGCCAACCCCACCACTAACCATCCCACTCAGCCTCGTGTCCATTGCAAACTCATCAGGGCAGCAGGGTCCTAGTCTCTACGGCTCAGCTCCCAGCAGCTGGGCAGATAGTTCTGGGATGGGACTCCCGGGGCTCTGACATTTCCTCAGGCTGAGGCCATCTGGGGAGTGAGCCCTGTGGTACTGCCTCGGAAAATGCTTCTCTTCTCTACAGAGCTGGTAACCGCAGAGGCCCCACTTTCACTTGTGTAAAGTTGCCTCTTTTAGGGACACACTGGTAGGTGTAGGGGCCCAAGGAGGAGAGAGGAGGGACCCAGCTCTGCCCTGCCCGCAGCGGATGTGCAAGGCAGCCATTCTGCACCCACTTTGCACAGGTGTAAGTAACTCAGAGTCAGGAGCCCAGCCCCACCCTGTGCCACTCAGCCGCGTTCATGGGGGAGGTGTTGTGGTGGGCGTCTCGGTTACTCGGCGCAGTATCCCAGGATCTCAGCCATACAAAGCGCGAAGCCCCATGATCACCCAGAGATGCCAAAGCCAGCCCCCCCCACCTGCTCTTCTCTGGCAGAGGGGCTGGGCTGTTCCCATGGCCAGGGGAATGAGCGGCCGGCACAGTGTATATTTTAGGCATTTCCCTGGTGCTCAATTCGATTCCTCGGGGGACCTCTCCGAGTGCACAACAGAGACAGGCAGCAAGCCCTGCCCAACGGTATGTGCCCCCTTAGTCCCCAGGACAGACTAATGCTCTCCCCAGACCCTTCTGTCCCAGTCACACCTCCCCTCCTTTCCCAGCACATGCTCCTGGGCACCGGCTGCTGCGTCCCCCTGGCCTGGTGACGGTAACCATGATGGGCTGGAGTGCTAGCTTAGAGCAGGAGCTCATGCTGACAGCCCAATACCTGAGCTCCCAAGCCCTTTGCCCCAGTGGCAAGAGTACTGGGGCTGTCCTCAGTAGAGCCCTGGGAGCGGTACAGTTCCTTCTTGTGTCTTTTCCACCCTCCCCAGCTTCCAAATCAAAGCCTCTTCAGTGCCATCTCTGGGCTTTAACCCCCTCGCCCCCAGTCCATGGAGAACGGAGGGGCTGTCCTTCGGGAGAGCCGGGCTAGCCCAGCCCCGCAGCAGTCCCAAGAGCAAAGAGTGGGGTCCTACCTGAAGCAGGGTGCAGGCAGCAGTCAGACACCAGGCCCAGCTGCTCCCCTGGCTCTGCCATCAGGACTTCTCCATCTGACTCTGACCCCTCTCTCATACACCCTAAGGGCACGGGGTGGTTCCTCATTCCAGACTGGCTTCTGCTCCTTGACTGACAGGCACACAGCACCGTGACAGGGCCAGGGCTTATCCTCGGCTCAGGCTTTGTGTCTCCCTCTTGGGCTTTGCTTGTTTTATTCCGCTGTGAGGTACTGACCGGCCTGATCCTAGCGATGGGGCCAGCAACCCCTGGGTCCACCTCACTCTCCCCATAGCCCGCATTCTGCGCATTTCGGTCTCCCAGCACTGGGATAGGCATCTCCCAGGAAACTCAGGGCCAGATTTCCAGAGCAGCTCAGCTCCCACTCAGGCTGCTCAGCCAAGTGGCCAGATTGTCAAAAGCAGTGGGCACCCAGCAGCTTCTGTTGAGAACAGTGCTGAGCACCTGGAATTTTGGCGCCAGAAGCCTTCCTGGCAACAGGGGTGTTGCGATGTCCCCTACCCCCAGCACCCTCCCCAACAGACACCTCTACTCAGCCCACCAAACACACGCACTCACACTTCAGGTTTTTTCAGGGTCTGTGACCCTGGATTATAACCTTTTTGGGGCAAGGGATGCACCATTCCCTTGCACTGGGTACAGGACTGGCTCTAGGCACCAGCAAAGCAAGCACGTGCTTGGGCAGTTGTGCTCTCTGAGCTTGGGGCGGCAAATTTTTTGCTTGGGGAGGCAAAAAACCTAGAGCTGGCCCTGACCGGGTAGAGTCCTGGCTCTGAACAATTCTCTTCCTATTTGCATGCAGCGAGCTCCCGCACTCCACCTTTGCCTCTCCCTCCATCCTAGGCCTTGTAGCACTGGCCAGGTGGCGCTGGGCTTTTTGTGCCCACTAGAAATATGGCCTAAGCCAGCCAGCCCCTCCCAGCAGGAGGGTATTTTCCTCTCTGACTGTACTCAGCAGAAATGCTACGACTTGCGACAGTCTCCGTGCAAAAGCAGCAGCAGCAGCACAAACCCAAAGAGAGTGAACATGAAGGGACCAAACTGAACTATTGCTTCAGCTCAGAGCCCTTGCTGGGCTGAGTGATCACTCTGCCTGTCCAGCACACTCAGCTCCCCCCAGGAAAGGCAAGAAAGGAAACATCTTGGAGAGTGTTCTGTAGAGTCGTCCCTTCCCACACATCATTGCCCCTCAATCATATAACCCCCTGCAGGGCAGCAGCAGAGAACAGGAAAGGGAGCTCGTTCTTCCATTCATGCATTTTAGCAGCTGGAAATAAGAGCCACCACATTCCCAGCCTGCCCTCCACAAAGCCCAAGCCACATGTTCCACAGACCGCAGGCTAGGAATGGCTGATGCAGGCCACGGTTCAGGAGTGCTGGCTGTGGGGAGCTCCCAGCAGAGCGAGTTGGAAAATAGGGAAAGGGGTGAGGGATCATAGAAAATTTTGAGTTTTCAGCCAAATATTAAACCAAAAAAGTGAAATATTCTGATTCAAACTATTGCCACGGTGCCTTATGGGAGTTGTAGTTTGGGTGCCTTATGCTAGCACCCCTTTCTCCCTCTTGGCAGGGCTGTCAAGGAAAATGCAGAAAAGGCAGAAGTGCTTAATATATATTGCTGTTCTGTATTTGGGAAAAAACACAGCCGGTGTAGTCATGTCAGAGATGATGATGAGGATGAAGATTAAGATGAAATACTTTCCATTCCCATAGCAACACAAGAATATGTTTAACAGCAACTACTAAAGTCAGATATTTTTAAATCAGCAGGATTGGATAACATAATCCAAGAGTTTTAAAGGAACAGGCCAAGAAACTCGCTGGACCATTAACGTTGATTTTCAATAACTCTAGGAGTCTTGGGGGAAATTCCAGAGGACAGGAAGGAAGCTAATGTTGGGCCAATATTTCAAAAGGGTAAACAGGATGACCTAGGTAATTACAGGCCTGTCAGCCTGACATCAGTTCTGGGCAAAATAATAGAATAGCTGATCTGGGACTTGATTAATTAACAAGTAAATGAGGGTGATATAATTAATGCCAATCAGCACAGGTTTATGGAAAATAGCTCCCATCAAACTAGTGATATCTTTTGATGAGATGACGAGTTTGGTCGATAAAAGTAATAGTGTTGATGTAATATACTTAGGCTCCTGTAAGGTGTTTGACTTGATACTGAAAAGCACTTTGATTAAAAAATCAGAATATACAAAATTAACATGGCACACATTAAATGGATTAAAAACTGGCTAACTGATAGGGCTCAAAATATAAATATAAATGGGAAATCACCATTGAGAAGGTGTGTTTCCAGTGGGGTCCCACAGGGACTGGTTCTTGGCCCTACACATTTTAAACAGTTTTGTCAGTTACATGGAAGAAAACAAAATAATCCCTGATGAAGTTTGCAGACAACACAAAGATAGAGGGGACGGTAAAAAATGACCAGGACAGGTCACTGATACACAGTGATTTGGATCACTTGGTAAGCTGAATGCAGCAAACAATATACAATTTAACTTGGCCAAATGTAAAGTCATACATCTAGGACTACAGAATGTAGACCATACTTACAGGACAGGGGACTCTGAGAAGCAGTGACTCTGAAAAAGATGTGGGGGTCATGGTGGATAATCACCTGAAGATGAGCTCCCAATGTGACACTGTGGCCAAAAGGGCTAATGTGATCCTGAGATGTACAAACAGGGGAATCTCGAGTACAAGCAGAGAGGTTATTTTACCTCTGCATTTGGCAGTGGTGGAATACTGTGTCCAGTTCTGACATCCACCACTCAAGAAGGATGTTGATAATTTGGAGAGGGTTCAGAGAAGAGCCATGAAAATGATTAAAGGTTTGGAAAACTTGCCTTCTAGTGACACATGCAAGGAGTTCAATCTATCAATTATAGTTTTTAGGTACTTCTATGGGGAATAAAACTTTGCTAGTGTGTTCTCCAATCTAGCAGACAAAGGCAGAACAAGATCAAATGGCTGGAGGTGGAAGCTAGACAAATTCAGTCTAGACATAAAGTGCAAATGTTTAACAGTGAGGGTAATTAACCTTTGGAATAATTTACCAGGGGTAGTGGTGGATTCTCCAGCACTCACAATTGTTACATCTGGGAGGTTTTTGTAAAAGCTCTGCTCTAGTTCAACCAGGAATTAATTCAGGGCAGGTCTCTGGCCTGCGTTATACAGGTCAGATACCAGGGATCCCTTCAGGCCTTCTAATCTCGGAATCTCAGGTTCCCTGCCCATGGTGCAGCATGAGCGATGGAGTCAGACACCACGGCCCGTGAAGGAGAATGGGCGTGTGAGGCATGCACACAACAATTCCCATGAGGCACCATGGCGCCATGTGTAACAGAGGTAGTTCTGTTTCTCAGTGACGTGGGAATTTTCCATGGAAAGCAGACACTCTTTGGAAGTATTCTGCTGAAAATCCCATTTTCCATCAAAAAACAATTTCAGCAGAAAGTTTCCCACCAGCCCTAGTTCCCAGCTGCAGGAGCCCCGGCCGTGGGGAGCTTCCAGCTGCTCCAGTCCTGGCCTCTCCCCTCAGGAGATGCTGTAGGAAACGAATTAGCGGGGGCTGGCCAGAGCTGGGGCACCCGCAGTGTCTCCAGCAAGTGGGGCTGCAGGAAGTGGTGTAAGAGTGCAGAATCTGCATTCACTTCCCCCATGTCTGGCTCGTCCAGAGGGTGCCCCAGGGCTGCACCTGCAGGCTGCACTCACGTCTGCCGTCCCAGCCTTGCTTTCTGCCAGCAACTGGTCTTGCATCAGCCAGCAGCCAAATGATGCAAGGTCACTTGTTTCCTCCCAAGGAGGAAAGTGGGAAGTGGATACTAGCTCCTGGAGGCCCAAGCCAATCAGCCTCCACAAAGGTCAGCCCTGAGCCCACAGGAAGCCGCAGGCACAAGAGCTGTGGCGATGCCCAGGCCATTCCACTAGGACAGGACTCCCAGCTGCCCCTGGTTTGCGAGATATGGTGCAGCCAAAATGTTGCCCTCTACATAGCTCCTTATGGACCTCTACCGAGCTCAGCAGGTTGTGCTGGCCGGGCACCTTCCAAGTTCATAGCTTGGGCATTTCCAGAGCTTCCCCCCTGGAGCTGAAGCCCAAAGCTACAGGTTGGTTTGGGGACAAGTTGGGCCCATCAATGGCAAGGGGCCATGCTGGAGCCTTGGGGTGGGGCTGCCCCATGGCTGAAAAAAGTGCAGAGGGACCTGAGCTGTATCTCTCATTTGTGTTCCTCCCCCTGGCTCCCTACCCCACTCCTCAGCGCTGCTCAGCGTCTCGCTCCAGCCCAGTTTGCAGGGCTGTGAGCAGGGATCTCTGCTCTCCCTGACCAGTCTCTAGAGCTGGGTTTCCTTTAGCCCAACTTTCATGGCTTGACTCTGTCCCGATTCCCGCCTGCAAACTCTTTCCCGCATATTCTCACCCCCCCCACCCACGCTCTCTTAGCCTCCTCTGCAGCGTCTTTCCTCCGAGCCCCCCTCCAGCAGGGGAGGGAGAGGACCCCAGATGCTCACACTCCCGCCCCCCACCCGGATGGGGCACCCCATGACTCCCACCCCCTAAAAGCCCTTGCACCCCTGCTCTCAGGTTGGGCTGTTCCCCTCTGCAGAGCTGGTGGCGTGAGCACCATGGGGCAGGGTCCACCATTTACTATTGCCCCATAGCTCAGTGGCTCAGTCTGGCCTCACTGTCCCTCCCTCTGGGGCAGAGTTGGGGGCTGAGCTGCTGGAGCGCAATGGAGAAGTCCAGCACCGAGTAGATGCGCTCCCTCCCCTTTCTTCCCCTCCCTTGCACAGGTGGCCCATGACCCGCCTGCAAGCCCAATCCCCGATGACAAGGCTGGTTCCGTGAGCAGCACTTGGAGGACGGCATTGCCCAAGGGGTGCAGGAACAGCCCCCTGCGGGGTCAGTCACCATATCCATATGCACTGCCCTCCCCTGGCAGCAAATCACTGCCTGGCCCCATCAGGACCTGATCCCCTGGGGGCCACCATCAGGACCCCATTTCCTTTCCTCTCAGCTGCAAGGGGCAGCTGTCACAGGGCTGCACCTCTGTCCAGGCCCTGAACCATGCACGGTGACCAGGAGATCCCTGTTCCCTAAGGCCTGGTCCCCCCAGCCTGAGGGTCCTGCACTCCCATGCAGCCAGACGCAGGCTGTTTCAATGGCCTAGGGGTGCCGGGGCAGACAGGGGAGTTCCAGGAGCAACGAGGGGACCCCTCCAAAAGCTCCCCCCCACCCCACCCAGGCTCCTGCCCCCATCCTTCCCCCCAACCCCAGCAGCACAGCAGAAAGCTGCTCGCCCCCTAGAGATTTCCTCTTGTGGGGAGAAAGAAAAGGAGTACTTGTGGCACCTTAGAGACTAACCAATTTATTTGAGCATAAGCTTCCATGAGCTACAGCTCACTTCATCAGAATTCGTAGCTGTAGTTCACAAAAGCTTAAGCTCAAATAAATTGGTTAGTCTCTAAGGTGCCACAAGTACTTCTTTTCTTTTTGCGAATACAGACTAACACGGCTGCTACTCTGAAACTTGTGGGGAGAGTTTTCCTTCCTCTGTCTGCAGCCAAACCCCCTTGTGGTTTCACATTCCTGTAAAGAGAGCTACATTTGGAGAAATTCAGTTTCCCCAAGACCTGGCTTCCTGCCCTCCTGCTCTAGCACAGCTCGGCTCCCCAGGACCCGCTGTATGCTCCGTCCTTGCTCTGTTTGCAATTCCCCCCAGCTTAGTACCATCAGGGCATTTCACCACAGTGCCACTGCTTCCCCTCCTTCAGTTCATTGGTGTGAAATCCCAGGGGCCCCGCTTCCCCGCCCCCCGCCATCAGCTCTACCCACTGCCATTTGTCAGCCCCCTCTGTTGCCAGGCCAGGGGACAGCACTCAGCTCCAGCCCACTGCGGCTAAGCTCTCTGAGGCAGTGGGGAGATGGGGCATTTGTCCCCATCCCCGCTGCACAAATCCAGCTTCCGCAAATAGCCGGTCCTCTGCCAGGGCTGGCTCCTACCTGAGATTTCCATAAAATCATCGAGATTTGGCTGCAATGGGGTCAAGCCTGGCTGGATCATGTCAGCGTTCCCAGTGTAGGCTGCAAAAGGGCAGAACCAGCCCATCAGTTGCCCGTTCCCTTGGACCCCAATTCCTGCTCCCTGTAGTCCTCTAATTGTGTTCCACATTCCCTGGATCACTGTTGCCAGCTTGTTAGCCCTCAAGGAGCCTCCTGCCCTGCCTCTCTGCACCTGCCCCGTTATAGGGCTCTCCTGGGAGACCATTTGTCTCATGGCCTTGCAGAGAATGTATCTGTGCCACAAGCCAGTAGAAGGGGGGCAGCTGAGAACTCATCTGCTCCAGCGCTAATGCTGGGCAGCCTCCCCACCGAGAATCCTCTGCTTTTCCCCCCATGGCCTGAAGCCGCCATCATCTGCACAAGGGATGGGAGGCATTTCCCAGCCCTGGGTGCTGGATCCCCTCTTCCTGCTGGTTGAGGGAGTCAGAAGCCCAGGAGGGGCTGCTGCATTCTGGTAGCAGGTTCTCCTTCCCTCAGGCAGGAGGGGATGGCTGAGACGGCAGGGACCCTGGAGCAGGAGGGAGAGGACCTGCCCTGCACAGACCAGGGCGGGCTCAGCCAGGCAGGAGTACGTGGCAGGGGAGAAATTAACAATAAACTCCAGCCCCTATCCAGCACCTTTCAGCCATGGGTCTCAGCACATTTGAAAAGGAGGCCAGTGTCATTATACCCATTTTATAGATGGGGAAACCGAGGCACGAGAAGGGACATGACTTGTCCATGGTCACTCAGCAGCAGAGTCGGGAGTAGCACCCAGGGGTCCTGAGTCCCAGCCTAGTGTGCCAGCTTCTAGGCCACACTGCCTCCCTACAGGGCCAGTAGTGACTTTGCTCCCCCCATTGTAAAGCACTGGCAGCTTGAAGAACCTCCCTGGGCCTCTGCCCCACTGGGGCTCTTACAGCAGCTGCTAAAGAACACTCCTGTCTCAGCCTCACCTTTCCCACTGACCTCCTGAGACATGCCCATGGCCCTGGCCACTGGGGGGAGAGAGGGCTACCAAAGAGGCTACCAATCAGCATGTTAGCCTGCTCCCACTCCAGGCTTTACATGCGCCCACTTTCAGCAGGGCATGGCATTCTCTGCCTGCCATTCTAGTTTGCTGTGCAGTGGTACACAAGGGCCACGTTCCACCCCAGAAGGGACGGCATGACCGTGGTGGCTGAGCGGAGCCCTGGGATCCCCTGGCAGTGTATGCTGTTATTATTAGCACTGGGCATTGCTCCTGGGACTAGCACCCTCCGTCTGTATTGTTTGCTCCGTTGCATGCATGGGAAGTGCTGCCCCTGCCCCACCTGAATGGCTGGTGGGCTGCCGGGTAGGGGCAGGGCACTGAAGGAAAGGGAGTGGGCACTGCCTGTGGCACCTCATTAACCTGACCTTGCTGCTTTGGGAGGAGCCGCGCTGGGGAGATCGCTCTGGAGACCAGGCCTGGCTAGTGCAGGACAGGACCAGAGCTCCTCGTTTGGAGGGGGGAGGGGACGCTAAGAAAACGTGAAGAAGCTAATGCAACTAGGGCAGCACCCCGCCAGAACCCCTCAGCCACCCCCCACTACCCCAGCGAGGTTCATGGGTGAGAACGCAGTCGGAGGGACGTACCGTCTTCTGGGAGCGTCTGGTGGGAGCACGGGGGCTGCGTCATGGTAAAGAGCGTGTCTGAGATGTCCGAGAGGAAGCTGTCCAAGTCAAAGAGCTGCCGCCCTCCAGCCTCCTCATTCTCATCCCCCAGCAGCATGGGCACCACGCTGGAGAACAGCTGGTTGCACCATTTCTCCGATGGCTTCCACACACCCTCATCCTGCATGAGAGAATTCATCAAAGGAGCCCCCCCAGATACCTCTCCCTGGGCAGAATCCAGGCACCTCTCCCCGGGCACCCGCCCAGCCCCTCTCCTCTGGCAGCTCCCTGGCCCCTCTCCCCTGGCAGCTCCCGGCCTTCCCTGGTCCCTCTCCACTGGCAGTCTCTCTCCTGGCAGGCCCCCTCCTGCTCTGACAGAGCACCATCTCTATAGTGCTGGGTGGCTGGTGCTGGTTCCAGGTCCTCTGCCCTCGTAGCCATTGTAGTCATCAGGGAGTCTCTAATCCGGAGGACAGGGGGTTGTTAACCTCCCTGCCCTGGCCACACACTAACTCTGGCAAAGCCCTTCTATTGCTCTCCATCCCATCCCCCTGCAGTTTGATCTGACACCCATCCAGCCTGTCCCAGAGTACTGTGGGGGCATAGCTACGCAGGGGAACTGTTGCCCTCCCCTAGCCCAGAAGTGGCTGCATGTCACGATGGGAAATGATTCTTGTACTAGAGCCTTCCCCAGCAGGTTGGGCTGCCATAGCTCCTGTACCCCAGACCCCTCTTTGAAGAAAGTTTTCCTGGTTCATTCAAGATCACATCCCTTGTTTCAACTCAGAGAGTCTGGGATAGTCAAAGCAAAATGCATCCAGCTGGAATTTTGGAGCATTGGGGGAATCCCACCATTTCCCTTCCCTTGTCTTAGTGGAGCCATCCTCCAGCCATGGCCCTCCTGGAGGCAGCTGGGCTGCAGGGTGGGACAGGACAATCTGGACCTGCAGAGCTGGCCGCAGCGCCCTCTGAACCCGGAGGAATCAGTGCTGGAGTGAGGGTCACTTGACATTCGCCTGACTCCGGACACAGAAGGGCCCAAACTCAAACCACAGGGCCAAGTCCAGGAGACCTCGAAGCTCAGGCTCCGCTCTCATCCAACCATGGCAGCAAATGGAACAATATCACCCCTCTCCCTACCCCCCAGCCCTTTGATTACGCACAAACATACAGTCTGTCCAACCCCTCCCGACCACATTTACAGACACACATTTACAGACAAGGAACAGTCCCCTCTGACTCACAGCCAGCCAGTCTGGGGAGCATAATTAGCCTGTGTGTAGGGCTATACATCTGCATTTACCAACACAAGTCTCCCTTCATCCTGACAGCCCCACTTACAGATGGGGACGTGGCAGCCCAGAGAGGACACTTGTTGAATGTCACTGTGTCTCCCAGTCACACACTCAGGCCTCAAGCTCTCTCTGACCCTGGCCTGAATCCCCTCTTTTGGGGGACACGATGGGGGTCTGCCATAGTTCTACCACTTCTCTCTCCGCGGGACCAGCGCTCCAGCTCCCAGACCTGGCAGGTTTGTACAGCCAGCTGAGAGGCGTCTCTTCCCTGCTCTTGGTGGATGCAGCGTGGGGCAGGAGGGCTGAAGTCTGGAACTGGACTCTTCTCTCCCTTTCAGGTCCCATTTCTTGGAGCTGAATTCAGCCCAGGCGGTGAAGCAGTGCTCTAGCTGGGTCCCCGGGGGCATGCTGGCCAGGCTTCAAACCATTCCCAAAGGCAGCTCTGAAGCTGCAGAAATGCTTCCCCTGCCAGCACCCCTGTGCTGTGTAAGGGGCTTAGCTGATCACGCCAGTTTTAACTAAATGAATATTTACCTGCCCAGGACTTTATTTAACCCTTCATTTCCAGGACATTGCTCCTGTTAATTTCATACATTCCAACTGGGAAGATGAGGCTCCAGCATCTCCAGCCGCATGAACTCCGAAGAGTTGGGTCCCAAAAAATCATGAGACTGGCTTAAAAGCCAGGAGCCCTTTAGAAAAGACCACTGCATGCGGGGCATGTGGTATTTGCGTTCTGGGATCTGAGCCTTCTGGAGGCACTTTCCAGCGTTTTCACACAGCCACGAGGGCTAGAAACGTACTTTTTAAAAGACACCAAAGCTGAGATGCTAGTGTAATCACCAGACTCCAGCAGCTGGGGCTTTAAGAAAACACCAAGTATCATGAGACAAGTGATCAAACCATGAGAGCTGGCAATGCTTGGGATCTGGAGCGAGCGTCACTCCTCCCACCACTTCCTCTTGCAGAAGGCCGCCCCTCACCCCTGTGGAGGACTCACCTGCTTTGAGCTGGAGATCTCACCCTCCCGGCTGGACTTTCGAAGCTGCATGGAAAACATGACCTGTCAGCCCCTTCTCCTGATAGGGGAGTCAAGCTGGGGCGAGGTTGGTAGTGCACCCCAAGCAGCCAACAAGGGAGGTGGACAAGGGCACCATGGCTCTTCCCTTTGGGCAGGGCTGACGAGACTGCAGTGGTCTTCAGCCCAGGGCTGGGTTGCCCTGGGAGGGGGCAGTTCTGTATGGTGGCATCTGGACCCTGGCACCCCAAAGTAGACACTCTGGCCACCCTCAGCATGGATAACCTCCCATTACTGGCCAGGACCATGACCCCATGCACTGGCCAAGTGACAGTGTCATTTTTATTTGTATTTATTTTATAAAGACTCTGATCTTTCCTCCCAAAACCCCAGCAGGATCACGAGTGGGCTGCCCAGGGAATAGAAGGGATATCACAGACACCTGGCAGCGCCCTCCCCTTGTCTTGCTGGAACGCTGGCTCCAGTAGGTAAGCAGCAGGGAATGAGAGATCCTTCCCCCCGTCCCCGGGAGAGCAGCTGCTCCTCCTGGCTTATGCAGCCAGCCACTGCTGCACTCCAAAATGGGAGACACTGGAGACTGGGCATGTGCCAGGAACCTAAAACAACCACTAGGTGGCATCACCGCCCTGCCTGGCACCAGCAGATTTCCGCAGAACCCTTTGGTTGCTGATTTTCCCTCCTTCACTCTGTCCCAGGTCACCTGCTCCTGGGGTGGCTGATGGGGGCAATGGGGCCCATCAGTGCCCGGCAAAGCACAGCCCTGGGGATCCCGCAGCGCACAGGCCATGCCAGGCCATGTGGGTCTGGGGGAGTGAGTTGTGCCAGGAGACCTGAGGCCTGCCCTCTATCAGAGACCAGGGGACACCTGCAATCCACCCTACGCAGTGAGAGGTGCAGCCCTCAGCCTCCCAGCAAGCGGCCTTCACAGACAGTGTCCCGAGCAAGGCCAGGAGCCCAGGGGCTGGCTCAGGATCTGTGCATGTCAAGCATGCCCAGAGCTGTAGTGTCTGGGCCCTGCCACCCACGAGTGCCCTGCTCTGGCCTCACAGCCCCAGAGCAACGAGCACTGCAGGGAAAGGAGACGCTGACCCGCTTCTTGTAGTAAATCCTCCACTTGTGATACTCCTTCATCACCACCTCGATCCGACGCTTCCAGTAGTTCCCCTCCAGCACAACAGCCTGGCAAGGACACAGCCAGCACACGGGTCACAGCACCCTCAGCAAGCACCTGGGTGTTAGCGCCCCCCAGCCCGCACTCCTGCACCCTCCCCACAGCGCCCCCTGCTGGGAGAGGCTGGAACTGGCACAGCTGGGAGCTCCCACAAGAGCCAGCGCTCCTGCCCTGCTCCCCACAGCGCCCCCTGCTGGGTGAGGCGTGACACACACATACCCCTTTCCCCAGCTGCAGGAGTGCAATGTGGCTCCCACCTGGGCACTTGGCCTCAGGGCTGGTTTTCCTCAGCCAAAAGAGAAGCCATTGAACCCTGGGAACTGCAGAAACAACCCCCACCACCCCATCACTGCCCCCAGCCTGTCAGAGCCAGACCAGTAGAGACCTTCAGCCCAGACCCAGGCAACTGGCTGCAGATCTATCCCCCCCGACCCCAATGTGGCTGGGAAGAGCCCTTGTGTACATACCTCGGGTTTCCGGTGCTCTTCCGCCTCGGAGCCCTCCAGGGGGGTCACAAACCCACACACGGGGCTCTTCCTCCTCTCCACATCTGCCCACAAGAGGCTAGAGTCAGGGTCTAGTCGTCCCTCCCCACACCATCCAGGGACAGGCTTTGCCCCCACCTGGGGACAGGACCTGCCGCCTTCACCACCTCATCCAGGGAGAGGACTTGCCCTTTTCACTCAGTCACCCACCCACTCTGAGTCCCTCCTCAGGGTGAAGATCTGCCCCTCCCCCACTGTGGGAGAAACTTCTCCCACTCCCCAGAGTCATTCCCCCAGCGTCCCCAGATGAGGGCCAGGTTCTCGAAGCCATAGGTCTGGCTGCAAGGGGAGGATTCAGGGCCCGGCCCAAAGGCAGCTGGGCCGTGTACTCACATTGGATGTACCAGGCTCTCCAGATAGCGTTGTTGAGGCGGATTTTATCCCGACAAAGCAGCCTCAGACCCTTGAAATTCTTCCACTTTGGAGACACCAGCTTCCCACTGAAACACGCACAGGAGAGGGATGGGATGGGATTGGGAGAAGGCTGGTCCTAGCAGCATTGGCCACTGGAGGAGTTCCCAGGGCTTTATAAACGAGCAGTAATGGTGCCTCACAAACCCTGGGAGTCGGGTAAGGGATGCATAGTATCACCTTCTCTGGCCCTGAAATGCAGCCACTTCTGGGGTGGGGCAAGGCAGCTGTTAACAGCTCCCAGGTACACTACCGCACAATGTGGGTACATAGCCAAAGGAAACTACAGGGCAGTCAGAGATCGTGTACTGCTCTGGGGCTGAACGCGGTGCTGGGCTGTGCCACATTCAGCGCTGCTAAGGTCTGTGCAGCTCCATTTGTGGTGCTTTATGGCCATTACTTGAAAATCTGCAGGATTTTTCAAAAGCTCCCCCTCATCTCCGCCTCCCCTGGGTCTAGGCCTGCTCTCTGCCTCCCTTCCCTTCCCCTCCCTGCTTCCAGAGCCTGGCCTGCACCCTCTCTCCCCGTATCCAGGCTCCCAGAGGCAGCCGTGTTTGTTTTACAGCTTGTTGTGGTGGCTGCGTGCCCCTAATGGGCCTGTAGTGCTGGCAGCCTCATTACACTAATCCATGCACCCGGGCTCAGGAGAGTACATCCATTTCCAGCCCAGAGAGCAGCTGGGCAGCCACAGCCCTGGGAGACCGTGTCTGGCAGCAAAGTTCAGCACGGTCACCCCAAGTGTAACTTCAGTCAGGGGCTTCCAGGCTGCTTGTGCACAGCAAGAATGTGCCAAGGCCCAGGGAGGGGCAGGCTCTGGGGCTGGGGATATGGGACTGCTGGAGCCCGGAATGGCGCAGGCTCCCAGGCTGGGGGTATGGGACAACCAGGGCCTGGGGTAGGGCAGGCTCCCAGGCTGGGGGTATGGGACAGCTGGGGCCAGGGCTCATGAAATATGTCAGCCTTCCTAGTCACAGGCCCGGCTCACCAATGGCTTCTTGCTCCTCCCTCCAGAGGGCTCGGGGGAGCTGCTCGTTGGCAGGGGTTACAGTAACACTCAGCACTTAGTGGTACGGGGACTGGCTCCGTCCCGCAGAAGCGGCGGGGCTGGGGTAAGCGTCCCCGAGCCAGCCTGTCCAAACGCCCTGGCCCACGCCACCCAGGGCTCCAGCAGCGATTTAAAGGGCCTGGGGTTCCGGCCGCCACAGGTGCAGTAGCTGCAGCAGCAGCCGGAGACCCGGGTCCTTTTAAATCGCTGGCCCCGGGGCAGCTGCTCCTTTTGTCCCCCCTGTTGGCGGCCTGCGGGGGCAGAAGGGGCAACGACGGTAAAGCGCTGCCACGGCAATGTTTTGCCGCAGCAGCGCTTTAATGTCGGCTGCTACGGGCTGGTACCGGAGGCCACTGTTTACTGATACGCCGTACCCACGCACTTTCCCCCGGCTCATTGGCCACTTGAACCCCTGGCTGCAAGGAAAGTCTGAGGCCTGTTGGTGCTCAGCTCTGCAGCCCCTGCTTTGGGAGCCTGACGTCTGCTGTGTCTCTCCTCCCCAAGCCTCGGAGACACAGAGCTGGCTGGGGCCAACCTCACGGCATCCCCGCCTGGAGAGGATTGGAATGACGTAGGGCTTGGGGCGACGGTGGGTGCATGGAGCAGCACAGCTAGAGAGCACCATGTCTGCCCCGGGTACTGAGCAGTTGTGCTGCCCTTTGCCAGAAGAGTTCACCCCATTGGGTCTTAGTGGGTCCCTGGTTGCTCCTGGATTATCACTTAGCAGCAGTTCCCCATAGCTCCTTCCCAGCAACAGCTGCCCAACAGACTGACGCTCTGCACTCGGTGCTGCACTCCATTGCCTTCTCTAGCTCCTGGCTGGGTCACTGCACTGGCTTCAGTTTAGAATTCCCCTGGAAAATCAGCTAGTGCCCATCCTAAATGGAGCGAGCTGCAGTGAGCATGTGATGCCAGGGATCTGGAGTTCTTTTAGCTTCTGGGTATCATTCAGGATTCTGGGTACAAGGCTAGGAAGGGTCCCTTGCAAGCAGGAGAGGCTATGTTTTGTCTGGCACTGGAGCAGGAATTCTACAGCCATCCCTTGGGAGTGGAGCTCGGTTTCTCCAGAGACTCCTCCTATGCACAGGATGTAGAAGCAGGAGGCATGGATCCTCTCTTTACACTGAGCAATGGGAGCAACACACCCTGCTGTTCCCAGCATTCCCCTAGCTTTCCAGAGTTGCCTCACATGCAGTGCCCTGACAGGTCCTGAGAAGGCGCCATCCTGGTGTGTCTTTATGGGAATGTCATGGGAGCAAAGTCTATCCCGCCAAGCACACATGGGAGCCCCGAGGCAGGCTGCTCCTGCAGCTCTCTCCTTTGTCCATTCAAATCTACGAAATTCTCCTCCTGCATGATCGCCCCTGAAATCTATTTCCTGTGACCTAGGCTCTTGGAGCATAGTTTCAGAAGAGATCAGCATCCAGTGTGCACTCACCATGCCATGTCCTTAGAATCATAGAATATCAGGGTTGGAAGGGACCTCAGGAGGTCATCTAGTCCAACCCCTGCTCAAAGCAGGACCATCCCCAGCTAAATCATCCCAGCCAGGGCTTTGTCAAGCCTGACCTTAAAAATATCTAAGGAAGGAGATTCCACCACCTCCCTAGGTAACGCATTCCAGTGCTTCACCAGCCTCCTAGTGAAAAAGTTTTTCCTAATATCCAACCTAAACCTCCCCCACTGCAACTTGAGACCATTACTCCTTGTTCTGCCTTCTGCTACCACTGAGAACAGTCTAGATCCATCCTCTTTGGAACCCCCCTTCAGATAGTTGAAAGCAGCTATCAAATCCCCCCTCATTCTTCTCTTCTGCAAACTAAACAATTCCAGTTTCATCAGCCTCTCCTCATAAGTCATGTGTTCCAGTCCCCTAATCATTTTTGTTGCCCTCCGCTGGACGCTTTCCAATTTTTCCACATCCTTCTTGTAGTGTGGGGCCCAACACTGGACACAGTACTCCAGATGAGGCCTCACCAATGTGGAATAGAGGGGAACGATCACGTCCCTCGATCTGCTGGCAATGCCCCTACTTATACAGCCCAAAATGCCGTTAGTCTTCTTGGCAACAAGGGCACACTGCTGACTCATATCCAGCTTCTCATCCACTGTAACCCTAGGTCCTTTTCTGCAGAACTGCTGCCTAGCCATTCGGTCCCTAGTCTGTAGCAGTGCATGGGATTCTTCTGTCCTAAGTGCAGGACTCTGCACTTGTCTTTGTTGAACCTCATCAGATTTCTTTTGGCCCAGCTGTGTTGCTGACAGAGGATGTGACAGGATCCTACAAGAACCACATGCATCAGGAACCACTTCGTGGAGGGAGGCCAAGAAACCCCTGGGATTTCTGAGGCTCCAGCACATGGAACTCCTGGCGGTGCACCCTTGCTGGAAGGCGGGCACACTAGCATTGCTCAGTCTCTGCTGGCTGCATGGTGGGGCTGCTCCCCGTGATTCCCCCTCCTCAGGGTGCTGCCCAGTCCTGGCACAGTGAGGCGTCTGCTTGTGAGCCCCAGGAGTGTCTCTCACAATGGCCCCTGTTATAATATAGAGTTGGGAACCCTCTCTCACTCTCCATGAACACACTAGGGAAGGGGGGTGTCTCTCCATGTTCCATGCTGCCCCTCACCGCACAACAACAAAAGACAGTGAGAAAGCAAACAGCGTATGGCTGCCTCCAGCTCTGTCTGGGCCTTTCCTGGCCCAGGGTGTGATAAGCCTGGGCCCTGGCTGAGAAAGGGCAGGTGCACTGGGGAGGAGCAAATGGTCAGTGGCAGTGCAAAGCCAGTGGGCCCCGTGCATGGGGTTACACTCCTGTGTCAATGGCGCGAGTGTCACCTGCTCACCAGAGTGCCCATCAAGGGCTGGGGGGGGGGGGAATCAGGCAGACAGGAGTGAGGTACACAGAGGGGTATCTCTGCTATCACCAGGGAATTTGAACTTTCCCCAGAGCTACAAAGCAAACACCCTGCCAGTGCCAGGCGGGTGAGCCAATTGAGTTGCAGAATTTCCTGGGTGCTTGGCCAGTGCCAGCCGGCCAAGGTTACCCAGGCTCAGTCACTGCCAAAAGTGTTGAACTTTGACCCCTTAAAGAGACAGCAACTCACCCTTCCGCAAAAGGCTTTAAAGAATCCCCTATGCCCACACTGGACATGGTGCTAGCCTCTTTCCCCGTGGCACACGGAGCTCCTCTTAGAAGCATGGAGGCAAGAGGGAGATGGATTTAGAGCTTATTATCCTTATGTTGTTTCCCAACATTAATTATCATGTAATCATTTGTCAAGTTCATCAGGCTGATCTTTGCTCCCTGATTCACTCTTGAAGACGGCCTTACCCTTTCAGAAACAGCTCCTGGAGGAGAGCAAGGCTGAGCTGTGGAGCGGGACTTGAAGAGACAGATGAGCCACTGGGCTGGCCACCTGAAACTCAGAAAGGGAAAGCCCAGCTCCTGATCACAGGCATGTCATGGAGGGCCAGAGGCGGCTTCCCCTTCATGGACTGGGCCTGAGATGGGAAATGGTTGGGATTCTTTTCAAGCCAGACAGTCAGTTCCCCATGGTGTCATTACGTTGCATAGAGAGTGGGTTCAACCAAGCTGGGAAATGTATCTTGGTGCCTAGGAAGTGCCAGTCCCCAGGGAAGAGGCACACCAATAAGGCTGTAGTCTGTGTCTACACGACAGGGTTACAGAGGTATAGCCTACAGCACTGTAGCTAGGCTGCCATAGCACCCCAGTGTATCATAGAATCATAGAATATCAGGGTTGGAAGGGACCTCAGGAGGTCATCTAGTCCCACCCCCTGCTCAAAGCAGGACCAATCCCCAACTAAATCACCCCAGCCAGGGCTTTGTCAAGCCAGGCCTTAAAAATCTCTAAGGATGGAGATTCCACCACCTCCCTAGGGAACCCATTCCAGTGCTTCACTACCCTCCTAGTTATTCCTAATATCCAATCTAGACCTCCCGCACTGCACCGTGAGACCATTGCTTCTTGTTCTGTCATATGCCACTACTGAGAACAACCGAGCTCCATCCTCTTTGGAACCCCCCTTCAGGTAGCTGAAGGCTGCTATCAAATCCCCCTTCACTCTTCTCTTCTGCACAGTTCCCTCAGCCTCTCCTTGTAAGTCATGTGCCCCAGCCCCCTAATCATTTTCGTTGCCCTCCACTGGACTCTCTCCAATTTGTCCACATCCCTTCTGTAATCGGGGGACCAAAACTGGACGCAATACTCCAGGTGTGGCCTCACCAGTGCCGAATAGAGGGGAATAATCACTGCCCTCAATCTGCTGGCAATGCTCCTACTAATGCAGCCCAATATCATAGAATATCAGGGTTGGAAGGGACCTCAGGAGGTCATCTAGTCCAACCCCCTGCTCAAAGCAGGACCCAATTAAATCCCCAATTAAATCATCCCAGCCAGGGCTTTGTCAAGCCTGACCTTAAAAACTTCTAAGGAAGGAGATTCCACCACCTCCCTAGGTAACGCATTCCAGTGTTTCACCACCCTCCTAGTGAAAAAGTTTTTCCTAATATATCCAACCTAAATCTCCCCCACTGCAACTTGAGACTCCTTGTCCTGTCATCTGCTACCACTGAGAATAGTCTAGATCCATCCTCTTTGGAACCACCTTTCAGGTAGTTGAAAGCAGCTATCAAATAATATGCCGTTAGCCTTCTTGACAACAAGGGCACATGGCTGACTCATATCCAGCTTCTCGTCCACTGTAATCCCTAGGCCCTTTTCTGCAGAACTGCTGCTTAGCCAGTTGGTCTCCAGCCTGTAGCGGTGCATGGGATTCTTCCATCCTAAGTGCAGGACTTTGCACTTGTCCTTGTTGAACCTCATCAGATTTCTTTTGGCCCAATTCTCCAATTTGTCTAGGTCCCTCTGGACCCTATCCCTACCCTCCAGCATATCTATCTCTCCCCCCAGCTTAGTGTCATCTGTGAACTTGCTGAGTGTGCAATGCATCCCATCATCCAGATCATTAATGAATTAATGTAGGCATGGGCTTAGTCACTCTGCCTCCACGCCCCATCCGTTCTTCCCACCCTACTCTGTGTGTTAAAGATGGAGAGGTGCACAGAAACTACAATAATGGGGCCCATATAAGAACCTATGTATGCCAGAGCTTTCCCTCTCCCTCTACACTGTAGACATAGAGCAGTATGTTGTGTAAATATAGCTGGCCAAGCGAAGCGAGGTCTCACTCTCAATTCGATGGCATTTCTCTGTCTGAAATGTGATAACGTATGACCGCTGCATCCAATACATTCCAACATTTCAGGGACTATTCTACGCATATAAGGGCAGAGCCCTAGTGATTGTGGTGAAAATCAGAAAACTAGAAGAGGGAATGGTGGGGACATATGGAGTCCATGGTGTCCCAGTTTCAGGGTAAGTGCACCTGTATTCCCAGATGGTGGGTAGCATAGATGTCAAATTATTTCTTCGCTTTAGGAGTGGGATGACATGGGTGTGTTTCTAAATGCTTTTGAAATGGGGTGTGAATAGAACAAGGTGGGGCAGAAGGACATGGTCTGGTATCTGGCTCCACTGCTGTCAGGGACAAAGATCTTAGACATTTTCACCCTTATGGATAGAGAGGACTACATAGATTATGAGCAATGTAAACAAGTTCTGTTGCAAAAGTTTAAGCTGACCCCTGAAGCATACAGGAAAAGGGAACCCAGGGAGCTGAGATGTTTTTATTGCCACAAGTCTGGCCATAAGGCAACACACTGCCCGGTGCTAGGGAGACCAGGGGCTAGTGGTAACCCACAGCGGGTCCAGGTAGCAGTGACCTCACCACTGATGGAACCAGCAGAATGGTCCCAGCAGAAACCTGATGTTGTCAGACCCCAAAGGGGAATCAGCTTCCCGGTGACAGTGGATGGGGAAAGGCCCAGCAATGGAGGGATGCTTGGGCCCAGGTAACTCTGGCTCACCAAAGGGTGCTGGCCCCTTGAGCATTATCCCCATTAGATTCCTGACCAGTCCCCTTTCCTTGGTGGTTCAGATACATCTGAAATGGGGTGCCAGTAAAGGGCCTAAGGATGTTGGGTTACACTCCCAACTGCTGGGAGAGGTCTTGATGGGAAATGACGAACGGTCCTGGGCCCAGGCCACTTGTGTGGTCTCCTGGAGCCAAAAGCCAACATCTGCAGCCCTAGGGTCTGACCCTGAGCTGCATGCTGGCAGCTGAGGAGCAGCTCTGAGTGGCTGTCTGATAGTGTGAGTGTGTGGCCACGGCCATGTAGAGTCCTGCTGATACGCTGACCTGAGGGGACTGGGGACAGGCCCCAGTGACCAGGCTGAGCAGAGAACCCCAGCTCCTGGTTTGGAATTGACTGCAAGTGATTGACCCCTCACTAGAAAAACCAAGGGCTTCAACAGACTCCCTTGGCAGCCCCTGACAGGAGAGCCCTTGGAAACGTTTTCTGGGTCTGCTCCATAGAGATTGGATGCCCCTTGGGAAAGTTGAGCCATGGGGAATACGGAGACAACTGGTGGTACCACAAAAGTACTGCCTTAGATTACTCAGCCTGGCCCGTGATATACCCTTCTCAGGGCACATGCGCAGAGCACCAAGCAGTGCTTACTACACATTTCCTACTGGCCTGGGGTTTGTGAGGCAGTGCAAAAATAGTGTAAGTCCTGTAACCCCTGCCAGAGGGTGGCGTAGGGCCAGGATACAGGCAAGACTGCCCTGATCCTCCTGCCCATCATAGTGGAACCTATTCAGAGGGTCATTGTAGGGCCCCTTAGCAAAGTTACCCAGTGGGAGAAAAGGCTATTCTGGCAGTAGTAGGTTACACCACCCACTCTCCACAAGCAGCAGCTCTATCCTCCACAGAGGCAGACAAGTTGACTGACACTTTGCTGGCGCTATTCATCTGGGCTGAATTTCTGCAGGAGGTTTTGACTGACCAGGAGGAAAACTTTATGTCTGCCCTGCATGTCAGTCTATTGGAGAAACATGGAGTTCAGCACTTCCCATCACCTCACTATCAACCCAAGGCTAACGAGCTGCTTGAAAGACTTAATGGGCCCCTTAAAATGATGCTGAAAACTTTTGTGGATCAGCCCCGTTGGCTGGAATAAAAGTGACCTTACCGGCTCTTTGCCTACTGGGAGGTTCCCCAAGAATCCGTAGGATTCTCCCCTTTTGAACTGCTCTATAGGAGGAGAGTATGGGGGCCCCTGAACCTAATGAGGGAAGAGTGGGAAGGTACAGCCTCTCCCAAAGGAAGTCCTTGCTGCAGTATGTGTTGGCTTTCTGGGAGTACTCACTGAACCCCTGGGTTTTGCCCAGGAGAATCCAGCGAGTGCTCAGGAAAAACAGACCGCTTGGTCTGACCACACCACATGTGTCTGGATGTATGGCACAGTGCTGGCTCTCAACCCACTGTGGTGGAATAAACTCCAGACTGCCTGGGAAGGGCCCTTTAAAACCATCAAACAGCTCAATGAGGTGACCACTCCCACCTCCACCGAGGGTAGCATGGGAACTTGATGAACCCCTGTTCTGACCGAGAGACTCCAGCGCTGGCCGGGTGTGAGCACTAGGAGGACAAGAGAGATGATTCCTTAAGAGATCAGGTGGCAGAAACAGGAGCCTGCCCCTCCCCTGACTCCACAGCCCTCTGTGATCACTGAACCCCACACAGGAAGCAGAGATCGGGGTGTGCTGCAGGGTTACAACCAGGTATTTTCCAGTAAGCCTGGACAGGCATTGCTTTGCCGTCCACCAGCCCCAGTTAAAAGTCCACCCTTTGGGGTTCCTGGGAAAACAGAGCAGAGCCTGGAGAAGGAAATCACTGACATTCTAGAATTAGGGGTGATCCAACAGTCAGACACTCCGTGGGCATCCCCCTGTGTATTGGTGCCTAAGGATGGGTCAGTCAGATACTGTGGGATTGTAGAAAGCGCGCTACTGTCATTGCTGTGGATGTGGACCCCATGCCTACAGTGGACTAGTGTCCTACCAGACCAGGTGGGAGGGGCCAATTCCTGACCACAAGGGAGCTCACCCAGGTGTCTTTGGACTCAGGTGCCAGGCTCAAATTGGCATTTGCCACCCAGACTTGGCTCTTTGAGTTCCTGGTGCTCTCTTTTGGCTTCAAGGCGACCCTGATTCCCTTCCAGCAGCTGGTGGATCAGTGACTGGATAGGCTGGGGGAGTTTGGCCTGGCGTATATCAATGATGTTTGTGTTTTCACTCAGAGCCAGAAGGGCACAAGACCCAGGTCAGGACAGTGTTTCACAGCATTCGGACAGCAGGCCTGTCTGTCAAGGCAGAGGAATGCAAGGTGGGGATGATGGCAGTGGGCTGTCCTGGCCATAGAGTGGAGAGCTGCTAAAACTAGAGCCTGCCAAAGTGTAGGTGATTACAGACTGGCCCGCGCCCCAGACAGGGAAACAGGTACCATCCTTTCCTGGCATAGCAGAGTGTCACTGGAGGTTTGTCCCTCCCACTGCCTGCTCCCCTCATTGATCTGTGTAAAAATGGTCAGCCACACACAAGCGTCCAAACAGTGCCAACAGGCCTTCTGCAAAAGGAAGTGTCACCCACAAACTCAGGGTCTAACTGGTTGCCATATCTGAGATCAGGAAGGAATTTTCCCCCAGGTCAGACTGGCAGAGACCCTGGGGGGTTTTCACCTTCCCTGCAGCCTGGGACATGGATCACTTGCAGGTTTAAATTAGTGTAAATGGTGTATTCTCTGTAACTTGAAGTCTTTAAACCATGATTTGAAGCCTTCAGTAACACAGCCAGAGGTTAGGGGTCGATGTGCAGGAGGTTAGACCAGATGATCACAATGGTCCCTCCTGGCCTTAAGGTCCATGAAGGAGGCACTGAGCACAGACTCTGTTCTAGTAAGCCTAAACTTTGACAAGCCTTTTGTAGTGTTCGCAGATGCCTCTGACACAGGGCTTGCGGCTGTGCTGATGCAAACTGGTGAAAAGGGGGAGACACACCCCTTAGGCACCTGAGCAAGAAATTGCTTCCCCAAGAGAAAAATTAGGTGACAGTGGAAAAATAATGTTTGGCCATGCTGTGAGCACTCAGCAAATGACAGTCCTTGCTTACCATGTTCAGTGACCACTCCCCATGCACCCAGCTACAGCAAATGAAAGGGCCAGTGGCCAAACTGCTAAAATGGAGCCTAGTGCTTCAAGATTCTCTATGGATGTGACTCATGTTAAAGGGAATGCAAATCTGGTGCTGATGCTCTGTTCAGGAAACAAGTCAATGGGTCCCCCTATAATGCTGCATCCCATAACACTCATTTCTTTGGGCAGAGGTGAGACAGACATGGCAATATCCAGGATCTGACTGTATTAAGCATACATATTATTGTGAGCTGGGGTGTCTGTAACCTCTCTAGGGTGATAAATTTAAGATCTGAGAGTTCAAAAGGCTATACTGAAAATGTACCAGACCAGAATGCAGGCTTTTCATCCCAAACTTGGAAAGCATCTGCCAAACTGCAGCTTGTCAGTGCAAAGCCTCGTCCTGGGGAACAGAACAAGCTTCTCTTAAAAACTTGTTTTGATAAAAAGTGCCGACCTTGACCCAGCATTGTGTTGTTTACTGAGTCCTTTCCTGGAAGTCACAGAGCTGAACTCTGGCAGCCTCGTTAGCAGAAGATGCTACACATGTATCTAGGTGAGACCTGTGCCTGTGCTGATGGGACTTAAAAGGCGTTAACGAAATGCATGTGAGAGATTAGGGAAACTCTGTGGAAAAGGTTACACACAAAGGTCTGACTCTCCAGTGCATGGCCCCTTGTACTGTCCTCACACCAGTACAAAGGAAGTATAAAATGCTACCAGATCAGACTGGGAGCCCTTTACAGCCTGTGCTGGGCTATTTACCTCACACACCCTGTGAAAGAGTTCATATAGGCCTGAAAGGCCACTTAACCTGTCTTCCTGCGTCTGGAGGGTGGGCCAGGCCTCATTAGAAGTACAGTCCAGCTGGGACAGAGATGGCTCCCCCATAAAGAGCTGGAGAACCCAGCAGTAGGGAGGAGACCCAGAGGAGATGAGGTAGATTGTTCTTCCGAGGTTCTCTAAGAGGCAGCCAGAAAGACAGCTGAGAAGAGCAGATAGGCAGGCTGGCTCCTTCAGGGTGAGTGGGGCCCTGTAAAGCTGTAGCTGCCTGAACCCCTGAGTGAGGGGAGGGTGTGCCAGCCCCAGGAAGGGGCATTGATTGGAGCACAGAACTCTGTGGTCACACAGGTGGAGAATCTAGAGCAGCAGAGGTGCTCCCACCATGAAGGGACTGACAGCTGAGCAGAAGGTTTGATTTTGGTCAGGCTTTGAAGCCCCGGCAGGGGCAGGCATTTCTAATGTGCTCTGGCAGGAGCGCCAGGTTATTCCTGCCCTGGAGTCGGAACAGGAAGGTGGGAGAAACAGAGGCAAAAAGTGCTGCAATGCCACATCCAGCCAGGAGGGGTGTGTGTTGGGCAGTAAATTTGCCCCCGCCCCGCACATATACACTCAAGGTGTAGGGCAACAGTGAATTGGACCCGATGAGTCTGGGCTCAGTTCCCCCCAGAGGGTTGGCTGCCTCATTCACACTGGCATGTGCATTGAAGAATCATGTGGATTAAGCTCTCTTCTCTGACTGGGGGCTAGCTGAGCAGTGTAGTAGTGAGAGCAAGTTGCTCACCAGGAGGCTTGGTGCCCAGGCCCACTTGAACTAGCCCACACAGAGTGCCATATCACTCCATGGCAACTAGGAGAAATAGCCAGGGCACCAGCAGGAAAGAGGAGCAGACCATGTGTTCGAAAAACAAAGGGACCAACACAAAGGATGAGGGAAGGGGACTGCGTCTTGGCAACAGGAGCAAATACTCAGTGGGTCTGTAGCTGGGGTTTCTGCAAGTGCAATTTCCTGGGTGCAGTTCTCAACCCCTATGAAGGGAAACAGGATTTGGGACAGTTGTGTAAACAGAAAATCACACCAGAAATCACCAAGTCTGCATCACCAGTTTCTCTTTTAATAAGAAACTGACCCACTGCAAAGCCACAGAATCTGCTACCCCTCTGCTGGGGGCTATGAGATCAGATTAGTACCAGACGAGCACATGGCAGCCTTAACATGCAAAGGTTTCTCCCCCTTTCACTTTCAACCTCAGCATGTTCAGTTGCAGGGCTCTTCTGAAAGAAAAACAAGAAGGCTGCTGGAGCTATTTTCGAATGGGAGAAGTGACTGTGGGGTGAACCATGGCCAAAAGCACCTGTACTAGTTGTGTTTTGGATACAGATCAAAACAAACAGATGTGCTCGATGCCTAAGACGGTGCCGTGGGCCAGGTTTACACAGAGTTTGCCTGGCTATCGCTATTGTGGTTAGGGGTGGGATTTTTTTTTTTTTTTAATTACCAAAATGGTTATAGCAGTACACTGCTGGTGTGGCTGCAGGTATGCCAGTGTAAGGGTGCTGTACATTGGTATAGGTCTTCCTGTAGAGACTAAGCGGAATTAGCTATACTGCTATAAGTACACCAGTACCAATGTGTCCGCACTAAGGGGTTGTACCACTTTAACTCTAGGGGTGTAAATAAAGCAATGCAGGTTGTGTGTGTGTAGGCGAGGTGAGAGATACACAGACAAGTGTGGGGAGAAGAAGACGACATGCTGTGAATGGTCACCAATGTGGGTTACAGAAGCATCTGGGCTTGATAGGAGAACAGGAGTTGATTCTAGTCTCCTCCTGTAACCAGAGAGGAAAGCTGATCTCTGGGGTGGGAAAGGGTAGGAGTAAATAGGTGTGTCAGGTGTTTGCTTGTATCATCTTTGTTCTCTAATGTTTTGTTCCAGTTGCTAAGTAAAAATAATTCAAGAGGCCGGTGGTCAGTGTCACTGATCGCAGGTGTCCAAAACGCAGTGGGACCTGCAGGGTAGTAATGGTTGGTAGATTCCGGCTAAGGTACTTGCGTCCCGGTCTAAGAGCGGAAGAATTGCAAGATTCTGCCAAGCTGTAGCAACCCCTGCTGTGTAGTATATGGGCCCTGAGACAGGTAGGGGCAGGAGTCCTAAGATGTGAGGTGTGTGCACTGTTAGGGACAGAGGCATAACTAGCCCTGGAAAGGTGACAGTACTGGCTTCCCACTCTGCTTCTCAGATGCAGACAACTGGCTCCTCCTCAAAATGATCCAACACAAACAACCCCCCTGGGTCAGAGACCAGGCCTGGAAGTGCAGAGGGACTATAAATGGGGTTAGAATGGGAGATGGGCTAAAGCCTGAATGAGGCAAATGCAAAACAAGACCCAATTCTCCTCTGTCCCACTAGCCAGTGTGGGAAAGGGAGCAAGCCTGTTTGGTGTGGGTTTATGGCGTGTCCAGCTGGCTGAGGGCAGAGAAGGGGAGGGGAAAAAAAATAAAAATAAAAAACAGAAACACTAGGGCTTTCTTTCCCCTGCCCCATGCTCAGACTCCAGCTGTACTAGCGGGAGCCTCGGAGCTCAGCGTGAATGCTGGCTGAATTCAGTGCTGTGCAGAGTGCAAGGCTGAAGCTTGCACTGTGCCAACCTAGAGCCACCAGGGCTCCATTCAGCCTCCTGCCCCAGGCACAGCTGAGGGCAGCCCTGAAATCTGCTGTACCTGGCTTTCCAAGGGTCCCTCTAGAACTAGGGGCAGCCAGGCTGTAGTTGCCACACAGCCATACCCTTTTCTGCCTCTGGAACGCTCCTCACTCACCTAGAATCTGCCCTAAGCCCTGTGGGGAGGTCCAGAGCTAGCAGAACCTGCTCTGCACTGGGCAGGGTGACCCTACTGCCCCTGGGGCATTCCCCAAGGGTCTGTGCGGCTGCTTTACAGGCGTTAAGGGGCTGCAGGGTGACAGGGAATCTGGGCAGCCAAATGGAGCTTCCTGGGCCTTTGCTGCATCCTCTCTTTTGGTTAAGAGGGAGAAGGTTGGTGGGGGAAATTCCTAAGCAGACTCCCTAGTCTGTCCCTCGTCCTCCGCAGCCCATGTATCCTGGGCCAGGAGGCTTATTCTGGGGGAGGGGATCACTGATCCCAGGGGAGAGGGAAGCCAGGGGTCCCAGGCAAAAGGATCCTCAGACTCACCTGTAGGCCAGGCTCATGCACTCGAAGAGCCGGGTGAGGGTCAGGTCGATGGTGCGGGGATCAGCTGGCTCTGGCTCAGTACCGTGGTGGCGCCGGCGGGGCACCGAGTCGCTGTGCGGCGAGGAGACCATGAAGTGGCCGCTGTGGATGACCTGTGAGTGGGACAGGGAGCCTGAGCCTGGCCCAGCACTGCCCGAGCCCAGACCCTCTGAGTCTGAATCAGAGTCAGAGTCAGGGCCTGACCCAACCTGCGGGTCCGGGAATGGTCCATGCAGCCCCACCTGTGTTCCAGCCATTGTGCCCGGTGTTGGTGGCAAGTAGCCGCCTGCAAGTAAACCTGTCTGTGTACCTAGACAGCCCACATCACAGCAGCCCCACACATGCCAATTAGCATAATGTGTGCTCACCACACCCCCTGGTCAGCATGTTGCTTCCACACCCTCTCTGTTGCTTGCTCTGTCTCCTCTAAGACTCCCTGCTAAGCTTGCAGTTCCCCTGCTGTCTCCCAGGGAGTCCTATTTAGAGGGTGTAACCCCACCCCTGCCTCAGCGCTCAGCCTAGCTTCTTTACCCCAGCCATGCCCTTGGGTGGGGCTAGGGGTGGGCACAGGAGTTGAGCAGGGAGTTAACTCCTTGTCTGCTGTATCTTGGGAAAAGGCGGGGCCTCTGGGTCACACTAGATTTTATTTCCATAACAAGCTGCCTAAATTTAAAGGAGAAGCTGCTCCAGCTTCCTCCTGTTCCCAGCCCCCCCTAGCTGGGAAGCCAGAGACAGGACTCACAAGCAGCAGGTCCTCACCCTGCTGCTAGAGAGCTCAGTCGGCTTTGTTTACCTTGGCTCAGTGGCTGCTCTGCCTGCGTGTGGAAGAAAAATACATGGTATTTACCTAGCGCCTCTGTACTAATGTATCCCCCAACACTTCCCGGGGAACAAATACAGATTAAGGGACAAAAACACAGGAGATTATAGCAACCAGGGTCCAGCTCAGCACAAAGCAGGGAACAACTCACTGAGCCATGCCCCCGGGCCTTGGAAACAGGGTGAGAACCTGCTTTAAATTGGCTTCTCCAGGGTCTTCCTCTGAGCCAGGGAGAGGGCAGGGGCAAAGATACAGACAGGGTCTCCCTGGGGACCTCTGAGGAGGCAAGGACTCAGAGAAAGATCGGTAGACCTAGTCCATTCAGGGCCTGAAAAGTTAAAACAAAAAAAAGTCTTAGGGGGAGATTTTCAAAGATGGATCCCACCTGCTTCTGGCTTTCAGTGGGAGTCAGGCAGCCAGCTCCATGGGTGCCGTTGAGAATCTCTCCCTTAGACCCAGGAGGGAGTCTACAGGGCAGCCAATGAAGGTAGCAGTGGGCAGGCAGGACCCTCTGCCCAAGTCTCCATGCTCTGTGTTGGCTGTGGATGATGGTCTGCATAGGGGGAAGTCTAAAGGGGTGCAGTGTTGTATTCAGTTGAGGTCTGGCTAATATTAATGAGAAGAATTGCCCTAGCATCACAGAGCTGCCAACAGAAAAACAGCTAACAGGAGTTTGGAGGAGTGTAGAGAGAGGGAGTGGGAGAGGTTTTCCTTCCAGGTTCAGCATCACATGTGATATCAAAATGTCCAGCAATGGAACTAGATCCCTATGGAACAGAATTCTATGAGATGTTAAGAGTAACAAGAAGGATTTATTCAGGTATGTTAGCAACAAGAAAGTAATCAAGGAAAGCGTGGGCCCCTTACTGAATGAGGGAGGCAACCTAGTGACAGAGGATGTGGAAAAAGCTAAATGTACTCAATGCTTTTTTTGCCTCTGTCTTCACGAAGCTCAGCTCCCAGACTACTGCACTGGGCAGCACAGCATGAGGAGGAGATGATCAGTCCTCTGTGGAGAAAGAAGTGGTTCGGGACTATTTAGAAAAGCTGGACGAGCACAAGTCCATGGGGCCGGATGCGCTGCATACAAGAGTGCTAAAGGAGTTGGCGGATGTGATTGCAGAGCCATTGGCCATTATCTTTGAAAACTCATGGCGATCCAGGGAAGTCCCGGAAGACTGGAAAAAGGCTAATGTAGTGCCCATCTTTAAAAAAGGGAAGGAGGAGGATCCTGGGAACTACAGGCCAGTCAGCCTCACCTCAGTCCCTGGAAAAATCATGGAGCAGGTCCTCAAGGAATCAATTCTGAAGCACTTAGAGGAGAGGAAAGTGATCAGGAACAGTCAGCATGGATTCACCAAGGGCAAGTCATGCCTGACTAATCTAATTGCCTTCTATGACGAGATAACTGGCTCTGAATGAGGGGAAAGCAGTGGATGTGTTGTTCCTTGACTTTGGCAAGGCTCTTGATACGGTCTCCCACAGTAGTCTTGCCAGCAAGTCATAGACTCATAGATATTTAGGTCAGAAGGGACCATTATGATCATCTAGTCTGACCTCCTGCACAACACAGGCCACAGAATTTCACCCACCACTCCTACAAAAAAACACCTCACACCTATATCTGTGCTATTGAAGTCCTCAAATTGTAGTTTAAAGACTTCAAGGAGCAGAGAATCCTCCAGCAAGTGACCCGTGCCCCATGCTACAGAGGAAGGCGAAAGACCTCCAGGGCCTTCCAATCTGCCCTGGAGGAAAATTCCTTCCCGACCCCAAATATGGCGATCAGCTAAACCCTGAGCATATGGGCAAGATTCATCAGCCAGATACTACAGAAAATTCTTTCCCGGGTAACTTGGATCTTACCCCATCTAATAACCCAATACAGGCCATTGGGCCTATTTACCATGAATATTTAATTACCAAAACCATGTTATCCCATCATACCATCTCCTCCATAAACTTATCGAGTTTAATCTTAAAGCAAGATAGATCTTTTGCCCCCACTACTTCCCTCGGAAGGCTATTCCAAAACTTGACTCCTCTGATGGTTAGAAACCTTCGTCTAATTTCTAATCTAAATTTCCTAGTGGCCAGTTTATATCCATTTGTTCTTGTGTCCACATTGGTACTGAGTTTAAATAATTCCTCCCCCTCTCTGGTATTTATCCCTCTGATATATTTATAGAGAGCAATCATATCTCCCCTCAACCTTCTTTTAGTTAGGCTAAACAAGCCAAGCTCCCTGAGTCTCCTTTCATAAGACAAGTTTTCCATTCCTCGGATCATCCTAGTAGCCCTTCTCTGTACCTGTTCCAGTTTGAATTCATCCTTCTTAAACATGGGAGACCAGAACTGCACACAGTATTCCAGGTGAGGTCTCACCAGTGCCTTGTATAACGGTACTAAAACCTCCTTATCCCTACTGGAAATACCTCTCCTGATGCATCCCAAGACCACATTAGCTTTTTTCACAGCCATATCACATTGGCAGCTCATAGTCATCCTATGATCAACCAATACTCCAAGGTCCTTTTCCTCCTCCGTTACTTCTAGTTGATGCGTCCCTAGCTTATAACTAAAATTCTTGTTATTAATCCCTAAATGCATGACCTTACACTTCTCACTATTAAATTTCATCCTATTCCTATTCCTCCAGTTTACAAGGTCATCCAGATCCTCCTGTAGGGTATCCCTGTCCTTCTCTAAATTAGCAATACCTCCCAGCTTTGTATCATCCGCAAACTTTATTAGCACACTCCCACTTTTTGTGCCCAGGTCAGTAATAAAAAGATTAAATAAGATTGGTCCCAAAACTGATCCTTGAGGAACTCCACTGGTAACCTCCCTCCAGCTTCACAGTTCACCTTTCAGTAGGACCCGTTGTAGTCTCCCCTTTAACCAATTCCCTATCCACCTTTCAATTTTCCTATTGATGCCCATCTTATCCAATTTAACTAATAATTCCCCATGTGGCACAGTATCAAACGTCTTACTAAAATCTAAGTAAATTAGATCCACTGCGTTTCCTTTGTCTAAAAAAATCTGTTACTTTCTCAAAGAAGGAGATCAGGTTGGTTTGGCACGATCTACCTTTTGTAAAACCATGTTGTATTTTGTCCCAGTTACCATTGACTTCAATGTCCTTAACTACCTTCTCCTTCAAAATTTTTTCCAAGACCTTGCATACTACAGATGTCAAACTAACAGGCCTATAATTACTCGGATCACATTTTTTCCCTTTCTTAAAAATAGGAACTATGTTAGCAATTCTCCAATCATACGGTACAACCCCTGAGTTTACAGATTCATTAAAAATTCTTGCTAATGGGCTTGCAATTTCTTGTGCCAATTCTTTTAATATTCTTGGATGAAGATTATCTGGGCCCCCCGATTTAGTCCCATTAAGCTGTTTGAGTTTCACTTCTACCTCAGATATGGTGATATCTACCTCCATATCCTCATTCCCATTTATCATGCTACCATTATCCCTAAGATCCTCTTTAGTCTTATTAAAGACTGAGGCAAAGTATTTGTTTAGATATTGGGCCATGCCTAGATTATCCTTGACCTCCACTCCATCCTCAGTTTTTAGCGGTCCCACTTCTTCTTTCTTTGTTTTCTTCCTATTTATATGACTATAGAACCTTTTACTATTGGTTTTAATTCCCTTTGCAAGGTCCAACTCTACTTGACTTTTAGCCTGTCTCACTTTATCCCTACATATTCTGACCTCAATAAGGTAGCTTTCCTTACTGATCCCTCCCTTCTTCCACTCCCTATATGCTTTCTGTTTTTTCTTAATTACCTCTCTAAGATGCTTGCTCATCCAGCTTGGTCTACAACTCCTGCCTATGAATTTTTTCCCCTTTCTTGGGATGCAGGCTTCCGATAGCTTCTGCAGCTTTAATTTAAAATAATCCCAGGCCTCCTCTACCTTTAGACCCATAAATTCTTCAGTCCAATCCACTTCCCTAACTAATTTTCTTAATTTTTGAAAGTCAGCCCTTTTGATTTAGGTGGGATTGGCTATGACAGATACAGAGGTGGCAGTGGGAGTGACCCATGTAGCAGAAGACACAATGAAGATGACTGGATGTGGAAGCTGTGGTATGTACATGATCCTGGAGGGGGCACCTGGTAAGAGTTTTGTCTGCATGAAGTGCCGTCTGATAGAGCTGATGGAGGAAAAGGTCCGAGGTTTGGAGATGCAGGTGGAAAGTCTGGTAGAGTTTAGGAAGGGGTTTGAGCAGATTATGGAGCAAAGACATGAGGTATCTGAAGGGAAAAGCTCAGACTTGCAGATGGAAGCAGGACTAGGGAATTCCGAGGGGAGACTGGGTGAGGAAAGTGGTCAGTGGAAGCATGTGACTAAAAGAACTAGGCAGAGGAAAAGACGGGCTAGTGAAGGAGAAATAGAGCTTAAGAATAGCTTTGCAGAGTTGGAAAATGAAGAAGGGGCTCAGCAGGTAGTCACTGAAGGTGACAGGGCAAGGAAGAAGAGAAGAGCGGTTAGTCCTATAGGAAAAGGGGAAGAGTTAATGGAGATTACACCAAATATGAGCCCCAGGAGGATACAGGATGGGTTAAAAAGGATTACAAGGGAGAATGGGAATGGAAAGAACTTGCAGCCAGAGGGAACAGGGGATAGACTGGAGAATAGCACCGTCACTAGGAAAAGGCAGGTCTATGTGATTGGGGACTCTTTACTGAGAAGAACAGATAGGCCTGTAACCAGAGCTGATCCAGAAAATAGGAGGGTGTGCTGTCTTCCAGGTGCTAAGATACGGGATGTAGACCTGAGGTTGAAAAGGATTCTAAAGGGAGCGGGAAAGAATCCCCTAATTATCCTTCATGTGGGAACAAATGATACGGCTAGATTCTCGCTGGAAAGTATTAAGGGAGACTATGCTAGGCTGGGGAGGACGCTTAAGGAAATTGAGGCTCAGGTGATCTTTAGTGGGATTCTGCCTGTTCCTAGAGAAGGGCAACAAAGGTGTGACAAGATTATGACTATCAATAGATGGCTTAGGCAGTGGTGCTATAAGGAGGGCTTTGGGATGTATGGCCACTGGGAGGCGTTCATGGATAGAGGACAGTTCTCTCGGGATGGACTTCATCTGAGTAGGGAAGGAAATAGACTTCTAGGATGGAGGCTGGCACAACTGATTAAGAGAGCTTTAAACTAGGAATCTGGGGGAGATGGTTGGGAGATGTCCAGGTAATCTCCACGCCAGAATTTAGCATTGAGTGGAAAGAAAATGAAGTAAGAGTGGATACAGCCGTAGGTAGGAGGAAGGGCAGTGTAGACACAAGTCTAATAGGTTATACTGGTAGTAAAACACCGTGCCTAATAGGGTACAGAATGTGAGTGAGGCCAAACAGCAAAAATTAAGATGTTTGTACACTAATGCAAGGAGCCTAGGTAACAAAATGGAGGAACTAGAGCTACTGGTGCAGGAAGTGAAACCAGATATTATAGGTAAGTCAGAGTAGTATGGGCTGGATGAATGGACTCTAAGGTGGATAGAAAGTTGGCTAGATCATCGGGCTCAACGGGCAGTGATCAATGGCTCCCTGTCTAGTTGGCAGCTGGTATCAAGTGGAGTGCCCCAAGTGTTGGTCCTGGGGCTGGTTTTGTTCAATATCTTCATTAATACCTTCATCTGGAGGATGGCATGGATTGCACCCTCAGCAAGTTTGCAGATGACACTAAACTGGGAGGAGAGGTAGATATGCTGGAGGGTAGGGATAGGATACAGAGGGACCGAGACAAATTAGAGGATTGGGGCAAAAGAAATCCGATGAGGTTCAACAAAAAGACAAGTGCAGAGAGTCTTGAACTTAGGACAGAAGAATTCCATGCACTGCTACAGACTAGGGACCGAATGGCTCGGCAGCAGTTCTGCAGAAAAGGACCTGGGGCTACAGTGGACGAGAAGCTGGGTATGAGTCAGTGTGCCCTTGTTGTCAAGAAGGCCAATGGCATTTTGGGATGTATAAGTAGGGGCATTGCCAGCAGATTGAGGGACGTGATCATTCCCCTCTATTCCACATTGGTGAGGCCTCATCTGGAGTACTGTGTCCAGTGTTGGGCCCAACACTACAGGGAGGATGTGGAAAAATTGGAAAGCATCCAGCAGAGGACAACAAAAATGTTTAGGGGACTGGAACACATGACGTATGAGGAGAGGCTGAGGGAACTTGGATTGTTTAGTCTGCAGAAGAGAAGAATGAGGGGGGATTTGATAGCTGCTTTCAACTTCCTGAAAGGGGGTTCCAAAGAGGATGGATCTAGACTGTTCTCAGTGGTAGCAGATGACAAAACAAGGAGTAATGGTCTCAAGTTGCAGTGGGGGAGGTTTAGGTTGGATATTAGGAAAAACTTTTTCACTAGGAGGGTGGTGAAACACTGGAATGCGTTACCTAGGGAGGTGGTGGAATCTCCTTCCTTAGAAGTTTTTAAGGTTAGGTTTGGCAAAGCCCTGGCTGGGATGATTTAGCTGGGGATTGGTCCTGCTTTGAGCAGAGGGCCGGACTAGATGGCCTCCTGAGGTCCCTTCCAACCCTGATATTCTATGATTCTCTGTGCCTGCCATGCTTTCTTTCCTGTGCATGAAATGCAAGTTGGTGGCTGTGCTGGAGGAAAAGATTATTGGATTGGAGAGGCAAGTAGAGATGCTGCTGAGAAGCTGAGATGTTCCTAGACTGTCAGGTTTGGGAAACACCAGTAGCTCAGGTTCAAAGAAGAATGGAGCTGGCTATGAAGGAATTGGGGAGAGAGAAAGACAGAGAGAAGGCCCGGCAGTTCATAACCACCAGAGACAAGAGGTCACAGCAGCATTCTGCACAGATGGAGACATGGGAGCTAGGCAGGCTGTGGCCACCAGTGAGAAGGACCAAGAGGAATTCCACACAGCTAGAAGTTTCCAGTTGACAACAGGGCCTCCATGTGGAAACTTTGGAAGGTGCCTGTCAAGATTCTGCAGGGGCAAGGGGAGGGAGAGATGTATGGGACACACCTGGGGATGGCAGCTTAGCCCAACCTGTATATATAAAAAAAGAAGCAAGCTTGCCCACAAAGAGGTCTCCAGTCATCCAAGGAAGACAGACAATTCTTGTTGGAGATTCAGTACTCAGAAAGAATCAAAAGAAGATTCTTCAAGGGACAGGCAGACCACAGGTTGGCCAAGACATGAGATGTCACTCTCCAATTGGCTAGGCTTCTGAAGTCAATGGGCGATGGCTCATATCAGCACTAATGACCCTGTGTCATGGGATATTTTACAGATAGTAGGTGACTTCAGGGAACTTGGAAGCGTGTTGAAGAAGAAAAGTGTCCAAGTGATCTTCTCTGAGATCCTTCCAGTCCCAGAAGCCATAAGTGGGTGGGTCAGGTTTTGTGGCCTGCAGTGTGCAGGAGGTCAGACTAGATGCTCATGATGGTCCCATCTGACCTTAAAGTCTATGCCAAGGAAGACAGATGGCAGGAGATTCTGGAAGTGAAGCACTAGATGAGTAATTAGTGTAGGGTAGAGAGTTTTGTGGAACATTGATCTACCCTCTATGTGGAGAGGGGGATGTATAATTTGGATGTCCTCCACCTCAGTAGAAGGGGGACCAACCTCCTCAGGGACAGGCTGGCTAGAGTAGACAGAAGGGTGTTAAACTGATAACAAAAGGGGAGGAAGATAAACAGCACAAAATTGAGATGTTTAGAACAAAATTAATCAAGGAATCAAAGGACATGAAGAGGAGGAATTACTGAATTGCCTACACAACAGTGCTAGGAGCCTGGGTAACAAACAAGAGGAATTGCTCATTTAGGAGCCTACATTTGCTCTAGTTCGTACTTACACGCCTGTTTATCCGGAACGCTGTTATCTGAACCTCCACACTATCCGAGTCCCTTCCTAGTCCCCCAGCTGGAGACAGATCCTGCAGAGGGCGTGGATCTCATGCTGGGGGACAAGGAAAGGATTGGATGACGCAGAAGCTCAGATAATAGAACAGACCCCGATCAGGATTGTGAGGAGGAGGACGGGCCCCCGCTGAGAGGAGGCCACCCTGCAGCTGAACGGCTCCTGTGGCAGTTCAGGGAACCCTCTCAACCCCTGCTGTCATGGAGAGAGAGAGAGCGGGCCAAGCAGGGGACCACCCCCCCACCCCTAGCCAGGGCTGAGAGGAGGAGGAGGCGGTGGCAGCCCTGGCCAAGGGGAGGCCACCCTGCTGCTGAATGGCTCAATGGCTCCTGCCCTCTCGATTATCTGAGTCAAATCCATGTCCCCCAGGTTATTCGGATCATTGGGAGCATGCTGTATCACTGACACCTGGTGGGATGATTTGCACCATTGGAATGTTGAAATTAATGGTTGTAACCTTTGTAGGAAGGATCAAAAAGGCAAAAAGGGAGGGCGAGTGGCACTCTGTCAAAAATGCCATGACCTGTTTCCAAGTCACTGATAACTTGGAAGAAAATGATCTGGAATGCTTATGGAGCAATGTCCTAACAGAACAGGGTATTAGTTGTCGTGTGCTACAGACCACTGAATCACACGAGGTGCCTCCTTACACACCTATCTATAATGTGTAGAGGAAAAGCTGCGTGATCGTGGGGGACTTCAATCTGAGTGACACATGCTGGAGGGCTCATGCTGCCAGCACTAAAACATCCTTGGAGTTTCGAACATTAGAAATGACAATTTCCTAACTCAGAAAGTCTTGCAACCAACATGGGGGAATTTTCTATTAGACCTTGTCCTAACAGATAAATAGGAACTGATCACAGAACTAAAAATTAATGGTAGCCTATAAAAGAACCAGTATAGCTGTCCAATTTTTTTTTAATAACATTGGACAGACATGTCTGTCCAGATAAACATACATATATAGAGATTTCACTCATTTTTTAAATAAACTCACTAGAAACAACGTAGGTGTTGAAATGGTGCTCACACTGTAATATGGTAACATCCTGTTAAATAGAAAGATCTGATGACTATATTCCTGTATAACATCTCTTTAAACAAAAGCTTTGTTGTAATGATTGTTTTGTTTCTGATATTTACATGGCAAGGATTTGTAAACTTAACACTTCCTAAATAAATAGTTTAAAAAAATTAATGGTAGCTTAAGTACAAGTGATCATAACTTGATCACATTTGTAATGTGCAAGCAGAAATAAACTCCAGACCAGTAATATATACACACTTGGTACTTTAACAGCACCAGTTTCACAAAGCCAACAACAATTATGAGCCAAATCAGCTTGGAGGAAGAATTTAATCAGAAAAATATGAATGATAATTGGTAATTGTTTAAGAACACTTTCTAGATGCACAAAAAGCCAAAATCCCACAACTGAGGAAGAAAGCTGTGCGGGTTAAAAAAAACCCACCCGATTTAGAGGGGGAAGTGAAAGCAGCTATAAAAAGATAACAAATGGAAGAAAAGGGAAATTGATAGTAATGAATATAAATCAGAAGTTATGAACTGTAGAAGATTAATAAGGGACACAAGGAGAAATCTATGGCCAACAATGCTAAGGACAATAAGAAGGAGTTTTTAAAATATATTAGGAACAAAAAGAATCCTGACAATATACAATGAACATGGCACACATTAAATGGGACTAAAAACTGGCTAACTGATAGGTCTCAGCAGGTAATTGTACATGGGGAATCATTATCGAGCAGGTATGTTTCTAGTGGGGTAGTTCTTGGCCCTAGGCTAGTTAACATTTTTATCAATGACCTGGAAGGAAATATAAAATTATCAGTGATAATGTTTGCAGATGACACAAAGATTGCATGAGTGGTAAATGAATAAGAGGACAGGTCACTGAATCAGAGTGATCTGGATCACTTGGTAAACTGGGCTCAAGCAAACAATATGAATTTTAATACAGCTAAATATAAATGTATACATTTAGGAACAAAGAATGTCAGCCATACTTACACAATGGGGGACTTTATCCTGAGAAGCAGGACTCTGAAAAAGATCTTGGGGTCATGGTGGATAATCAGCTGAACATGAGCTCCCAGTGTGATGCTGTGGCCAAAAACAGATCATGTAATTCTGGGCTGTATAAACCAGGAATCCTGAGTAGGAACAGAGAGGTTATTTTATCTCTGTGTAGCAAATCAAGCACTCACTGGCATGGCGCCTCCTGCTGGTTACCTCAGGAATTAGCTCTTTTCCAACCCTTGGAATGCCTCCTATTGGCCGGTGTCTCACCTGCCCCAGGCCCTCCCAGACCCCAGTGCCCCTTACTTCAGGGTTCTCCCCCAGCAGTCCCCACACTCTGTGTCTCCCCTCCCAGGGGAACCCCCCCGCCCACCTTGCCTCAGTGGCTATTGCCAGTCGTCATCTAGCCCCTTCTCACTAGGGCAAACTGCAGTCTGTAATGGCCACTCATCACTGACAAGGGGGGTTAGACCAGCTGCCTTTCCCTGCAGCCCCAGTACCTCCCTAGGCCTTTACCAAGGCCTCAGTCTGGGGAGTTGCCAGGCTGGAGCTCCCCAGCTCCTCTTGCCCTTCCCAGCTTCCGGTACCCTATGCTCCCAGGCAACTGGGTCAGTCTCACTCTAGGGCTTGAGTGAGACTCTGATCCAGCTCCTCCCTCACAGCCCTCTTATCAGGACCAGCTGGGCCCTGAATGAGCTGGCCACACCTGTGGTCAGCTACTCAGTCAGCTTCCCTCAGCTGTTTGCACTCCTCTTATCTCCGGAGTGGGGTAACCGCTCCGCTATACTCTGTATTTGGCAGTAGTGCGACTGCTGCTGGAATCTTATGTCCCGTTCTGGTGCTTACAATTCAAGAAAGATGTTGGTAAATTGGAAAGGGATCAGAGAAGATCCACAAGAGTGATTAAAAGATTAGAAAACCTGCCTAATAGTGAAAGACTCAAGGAGCTCGATCTACTTAGCTTACCAAAGAGAAGGTTAAGGGGTGACTTTATTACAGTCTATAAGTACATACAGAGGGAACTAATATTTAATAATGGTCTCTTCAGTCTAGCAGAGAAAGGTCTAACAATGCAACGGCTAGAAGATGAAGCTCAACAAATTCAGACTGGAAATAAGGTGTAAACTCTTAACAGTGAGGGTAATTAATCCACTTGATCCACCAAGGGTTGTGGTGGATTCTCTATCACTGGCCATTTAAAAATCAATATTGGCTGTTTCTAGGAATTATTTAGGTTCAGGTCTCTGGCCTGTGCTATACAGGAGGTCAGACTAGATGATCACAGTGGTCCCTGCTGGGCTTGGAATCTATGAATCTATTAATTTTCCTGGCGCCATGCAGACTTGAACGAATGTCACCATGGCCTCATAAGAACGGCCATGCTGGTTCAGACCGATGGTCCAATGCCAGGTGCTTCAGAGGGAATGAACAGAACAGGTAATTATCAAGTGGTCCATCCCCTGTTGCCCATTTCTAGCTTCTGGCAAACGGAGGGTAAGGACAATCAGAGCATGGTTTTGCATCCCTGCCCATCCTGGCTAATAGGCATTGGTGGATGCATCTTCCATGAACTTATCTAGTTCTTTTTTAAACCCTGTTAGTGTCTTGGCCTTCGCAACATCCTCTGGCAAAGAGTTCCACAGGTTGACTGTGCTGTGTGTGAAGAAATACTTCCTTTTGTTTGTTTTAAACCTGTTGCCTGTCAATTTCATTTGGTGACCCCTAGTTCTTGTATTATGAGGAGTAAATAACACTTCCTTATTTCCTTTCTCCACACCAGTCATGATTTTATAGACCACTACCATATCCCCCCTTAGTCTCCTCTTTTCCAAGATGAAAAATCCCAGTCTTATTAATCTCTCCTCATATGGAAGCTGTTCCATGCCCCTTATCATTTTTGTTGCCCTTTTCTGAACCTTTTCCAATTCCAATATACCTTTTTTGAGATGGGGCAACCAGATCTGCATGCAATGTTCAAGATGTGGGCATACCATGGGTTTATATAGAAGCAACATAATATTTTCTGTCTTATTGTCTATTCCTTTCCTAATGATTCCCAACATTCTGTTCACTTTTTTGATTGCCACTGCACATTGAGTGGATGTTTTCAGAGAACTATCCACAATGACTCCAAGATCTCTTTCTTGAGTGATAAATGCTGTTAGACCCCCATCATTTGATATGTATAGTTGGGGTTATGTTTTCCAATCTGCATTACTTTGCATTTATCAGCATTGAATTTCATCTGCCATTTTGTTGGCCAGTCACCCAGTTTAGCCTCCCCACTGTCACTAGATCAGCAGGGGGGTGAATTGGTCAGAGATTCTTATCTTAATCACTTTTCCCCCAATTTATTAATAATAAATGTACAAGAACAACATGGATCAGCCCCAGCATAGGCATACAGAAGTGTCCAGCTCAGCTACTCCTGGCATAGCCCCCTAATTATAACGAGGGCAAACAGTGACATAAAGCTGGGGTCAGTCTCACAGGGCCTGATTTCCAAATGGAGGGCCAGATCCTGTGAGGGGCTGAGTGGCCTCAACTCCCACTGAGAGATCAACCTTGCAAATCTGCACTCAGATGAGTAGTCCCTGCCCAGGTGAGTAGTCTCCATGACATTCAGTAAGGAGGTCATTGTTGAGAGCTGGGTGAATAACATGCACTGAGAGTTTATTTGACTGACTTTTCTATTGATTGGCACAAGCCTCATTCAGGAATCATTTCTTCATTCTCCAACCAGCTCTTCATTCGCTCACAATTCAGAGAAAAACAAGCCTGGACCTCACCACTGTGCCCCGCGGATTCATTACAACACTGGGAGCATCTCATAGACTAGCCGCTGAGAAGTTAAAGGGAAATGTTTTTTAAAAAATCCTATCTGGAGACATTTGAAAGCCATGGTGAGCAGGCTTGGTGCCCTTTGGGACTGGGGATTAGCTACTTACCAGAGGAAAAGGGAAACGGAAGAGATGTACTGTGACTGCGTGCCTGGAGGGGCTACATGGAGAATGCCACACTCAGGGCAGACTGCAAGGAATAGGGCAGACAATCCTCCAAACTGATGGTTTATTCTAGAATTAGATTCACCAAGCCAGTAACGAAACAGCTTCTGCAATATCAGACTGGTTACCAATGTGGAAGAAAACCAGTCCTCACTCTGCATTTGTTAGCAACAAATCAGAGACAGCTTATTATGAGCAATTGCAAGGGAAGACTGCGGTTGGACTGGGGGGTCCCCTGACCTTAGGCAGATCTTCCCCCTACAGGCAGTATAAGACAACTATTTATACTTTCAGCGGCTAATGGTTATCCTTTGTTTATACAAATTCCCTCCAGACACTACTTTATCTCAAGGTTTCTGCTGAAGTCAGCATTCCATCCTTATCAACTAAAAGCAATGGTACCAGCATCTCTTACAACTCTTGCATGGTTAGGGTTAGGGTTAGGGTTAGAGTTTCCTGTCACTCTGTCCTTAAATTGACCAAGACATCTACCCCCAGATCCTCTAGTTTTGTTTTTTTTCTTTTTCTACTTCCACATTCCCCCCTTTTGTGTTTATAGCACAACTAATGTTGTTAAATCTCTATTTTCATTAGACATTGTATTTCTGTTTCCAAATTAGTGAGACTGACCTTATAAATTTCAGTTGGTTGAAACGGTAACGGTAATACATAATTAGTATGAACATGAAAGCTATTTCCATTAGTACACCTCTTGCAACAACAATAAAACATTCCTAGGATAAACAAAAACAATAAAATTTTTAACATCCTGTGGTTGTTCCAGAACTTTAGTTACATAACATGATATATCATAATTAGTACACAAGAGAGATGTTCTGTAGGTGGTATGGAAAGCATGTTTTTCAATTTGATATATATTTTGGAGTACATGAATTTGACCTTGTAATTCAGAGATTTTCTGTACTTCTGGTAGGAGGGAAAGCAAGTTTTGGAATCGATCAGGTACTAAAATAATCCATTTAAAGGGTATTTGGAACCTAAGGGTTGACTGTAAGACTCGGTCTGCAGGCCAATAGATAATATAGCTTCCTGCAGCAGTGGTAAGATTAAAATGTATCTCTTGCAAAAGGAAGCTCTTAACATATACACAACTGTCATTAGCCTGAAAGATCGGGTACCCTGCCAGGGTTGTTCCTAGTCCCATGCCTTCCCAACAAACGTTGTCATGAACCGTGACAACCTCTCCTTGTTTCAATTTTCGTACACACTGAAGCTGCAGGGGTTCTAGAGGCCAGAGTGTCCATTGGCTTCCTATCCCTATCCAAATATTGGGTGTTATTCCAGGAGCACCGATTATAAATTGGCTAGGCTCACCAGGTGGTTTAATTTCCCAAATATCGCAGTGAATTACCCAATCCCACATGCATCCTCCCCAAGGACCCAGCAGGATTCGGTATGTGGGAGCCCACACGCTTCCGACTGGCCCATATGCTTGGAAGGAGCACTGCGAGTGTCTGCATTTCCACCCTGACACCCTCCAAGTACGTCTACAAGGCCACAACTCAGATGGCACCCCCGAAGCATTAGTAAGGGCAGTGGGCCAAGTCTGATGCTCAAGATCACTCCAAATGGCCATGAGCTGGTCATTCAGGAAATCCTGAATCTCCGAATAGGCCAAAGCCCATCGCAATACCTTTCCCCCCTCAGTGATGTTTAATACCATCCTTGTCAGTAGTCCTTGGGCTATTGAGCTGAGGGTGGACATAACATGCAATTCACTGATTCCAGCCTGTACCTGGGTTAACTGTGCTCCAGTAGGAGTACTTGTGGCACCTTAGAGACTAACCAATTTATTTGAGCATAAGCTTTCGTGAGCTACAGCTCACTTCATCGGATGCATACTGTGGAAAACTTTTCCACTGTAGCTCACAAAAGCTTATGCTCAAATAAATTGGTTAGTCTCTAAGGTGCCACAAGTACTCCTTTTCTTTTTGCGAATACAGACTAACACGGCTATTACTCTGAAACCTGTGCTCCAGTAATAAGTCCCGTGGCTTTCTCCAGCTGCCCTAGTTTTTTCTCACGTTGTTGGCCCTTGTAAATATTCCAAATTGCCGCTGCGCTATTGGCACCATCCCATAGGCATCCGTCCAAGTCCCTTTTCCTTCTAGAGAAGACCCATGCCCTTTGCTCTGCTAACCGAATGGCAGCCCCCTTGGAGCAATTTGGGTATAAAGAGGTAACCTGAAAACTGGATAATGGCAGTGTAAATTTTACAATCCCTAGCATAGCATTAACTATTATCCATCGATATCCTAGCACATCTCTCTCTGGTACAGTGTCATGCCACATCTGTTGGTTAACAATTCTCATATAGTTCTGGGAAATATCAACATTATTGGCATAGGAAGGAGAATATTGCAATATGGTGCAGGTTAAGTTATTGGTTATCGGGATTAATTCAGTACAGGTTGTGACATGGTCAGGCCAGAAGGGTACAGGAGAGCGTTAGAAGGCAGATATATTAGTCCCAGATTAAGCAGGTCCCTTTTCCCTGGGTAAGGTAACAGGGGCAGTTCCAGAACAAGAAGGAACTTGCTGGAACAAATTCAGGCAGGCAGGCTAATTAGGACACCTGGAGCCAATTAAGAAGCTGCTAGAATCGATTAGGGCAGACTGGCTAATCAGGGCACCTGAGTTTAAAAAGGACCTCACTTCAGTTTGTGGTGTGCCTGCAAGGAGCTGGGAGCAAGAGGCACTAGGAGCTGAGAGTGAGAAGGCATACTGCTGGAGGACTGAGGAGTACAAGCATTATCAGACACCAGGAGGAAGATCCTGTGGTGAGGATAAAGAAGGTGTTGGGAGGAGGCCATGGGGAAGTAGCCCAGGGAGTTGAAGCTGTCGCGCAGTGGTTCCAGGAGGCACTCTAGACAGCTGCAGTCCACAGGGCCCTGGGCTGGAACCCGGAGTAGAGGGCGGGCCCGGGTTCCCCCCAAACCTCCCAACTCCTGATCAGATACAGGAGGAGTTGACCTGGACTGTGGGTTCCACCAGAGGGGAGGTCTCTGGGCTGTTCCCCAACCCACATGGTGGATCAGCAGAGACTGCGGGGATTGTTCTCCTTCCTTTTTCCGATGCTGGCCAGTGATGAGGTTAGCTGAGTGAACGGCACGTTTGAGCCACTAGCAAAAGTGACCAAACTGAGGGCTGCTGTGAATCTCTGAGGCAAGCAAATCCACCAATAAGTGCAGGACCCACCAAGGCAGAGTAGGAACTTTGTCACAAAATTTCCATTAGTGGAGCACACCTTTTGAGTATAAATTTGATTATTTACTAATTGGGTAACTAAATAACAGTAAGGCCCCCTTTCTTCCAACATTTTGCAGGCTCTGGGAATGGTCATCATGTCAACCCCACTATGAAACCCACTAATCTCAATGTCAGATTCTTGAGACTCATTTGTAGTGATATCATACACTTCTACTTCTATTGACCCGTCTGTTTTCCACTCAATCGTTCGCTTGTATGAGAAATTCTGAACCTTAAAGAATAAATTTTCCAAACAATATTTAAATATATCACTAAGATGTGAAGGCCTTGGCCATTTGGTTTCATCAGAAGATATGGTATTGTTGATATTTGGGTGAGTTACAGGGGTGGCAGTGGTGGTGGAGGAGCTGGCAGGGGTAGTGTTCGTGGCAGCAAGGTACTTTTGGTATTCATCATCCAGAAGCCAATTAGGAAGGGCAGTGCATTTTGATGGTACTTGTCCGTAAGCACAGAGCCCAGCCCCTGGAAGAAACCCAAACCACCGCTCAACCCCACATTCCCAAGAACGGTCCCTGCAAGTCCCTCCCTGCCAATGTACAATACTCCATTTCCTCCACCATGGCCAATTCTTAATGTCTTTTGTAGTCAGGAATCCCTGGCCTTTGGCGGTTTCGGTGGAACGAGTGTTCCTTCTTCTTTCTTGGAGTAGTCATGGTGCAGGATCATGCAGGGGAGAGGTTACCAGCACCTCACCCTGTGGTGGTTTGGTTCCTTTAACAGATGCTGGATATATGGCGGTTCCATGAGTGGACAAGGGAGAGGTTGCTAGCACTTCACCTTGTCTTTGTTTCCTGCTGTCCAGGAGGAGGGAAAGAAGTACCAGAAGGAGAGAGAGGCTGATCAGCAGTCAGAGTAGAATCATCTCTAGGCAGTGTGGCCCTTTTGCAGTGAGAAGCCTGGGTCCAGGCAGTCAGTCCTTGGCACTTCACGGCGGTGTTGGCAGTCAACAGAACTTGATAAGGGCCTTTCCAGCGCGGGGTTAGAATGGTCCTTCATTGATGGACCTTTATGTAGACCCAGTCCCCTGGTTCCAACGAATGACAGGGTTGCTCACGATCCTTAGCTAGTACTTCTTTCACCTGTGAATAAAAAGACCTCCAATTCAGCAGTCTCTCGTTGGAGTCAGAATTAATTTGCAAACTGGATACAATTAACTTAGGCTTGAATAAAGACTGGGAGTGGATGGGTCATTACACAAAGGAAAACTATTTCCCCATGTTTATCTCCCCCCACCCCCAACTGTTCCTCAGACGTTCTTGTCAACTGCTGGAAATGGCCCACCTTGATTATCACTACAAAAGGTTCCCCCGCCCCCCGCTCTCCTGCTGGTAATAGCTCACCTTACCTGATCACTCTCGTTACAGTGTGTATGGTAACACCCATTGTTTCATGTTCTCTGTGTATATAAATCTCCCCACTGTACTTTCCACTGAATGCATCCAATGGAATGAGCTGTTGCTCACGAAAGCTTATGCTCAAATAAATTTGTTAGTCTCTAAGGTGTCACAAGTACGCCTTTTCTTTTTTCAAAGGACCTTAAAGCTGATCTGCTAGCACCAGTATCTACAAGACAAGCTGCAGGTTGTCTTTTGATTTCACATTTTACATATGGGCCTTTTTGATCAAGAGGAATTAAAGGATGCATGATGCAGTTACGTTCCCTCAGGGTGTTCTAATAGGAATTATTTTGTGGAGAAAAAGCAGGCGCATCAGGGTTTGGGAATGGGGGTGAGGGGGATTTGAGGAGGTTGGTTTGGGCATTCATGTTTCCAATGCCCCTCCTGGCCACAGTAATGGCACGTATTGTTCCCTGTTGAGTCAGGGCATGAGGGACCTCTCCCTCTTCCTCTTCCCCAACTTCATCCTCTCCCACCCCTCATTACCCCACGGCCTCTATGTTAATAAGTCCGCAATTTCATGGCCAGTAGTTTTATTTCAGAACTTTCTTTCTTCTTCTTTATGCAAGCTATACAATGGTTGGCAACTTTCACCAGTTCAGAAAGGGGCTTAGTTTGCCAGCTGATGCAGATCAACTTTAACTGCTGTTGAACCTTTGGCAAGAGTCCTTGAACAAAAGCAGCCACCACTGCCTCTCTGGCGTTGTTAGCTGGCTGGGCAATCCCCGAATATTGTTCAAACACTTTTGTCAATTTATCTAAATAATCGGTGGGAGACTCGCCTTTGTTCTGTTTACAGTTGTTGATCTTTGTCCAATTCGTTTTCCTGGGCAAATTTCCGGAATGGCGATCACGAGGCTATTCCTAGCCTGAACCAGGACATCTCCAATTCCTGGGTCAGCACTGGGCCAATGGGCCTGAGTGAGTAGCCGTTGTTGAACTTCAGATGACAGAACTATTTGCAAGAGCTGGTTAACGTCTGCCTATGATGGATTGTAACACTGAATCACTGTCTGGAGTTCCTCTCTAAATTTTTCTGGTTCCTCTCTAATATTAGGAAATTCCTTAACTAAATTTCTAAGGTCCCCTGGTGTCCAGGGTGCATGATCTCCTTCACCAGGCAATTGCCTTAAGGGGGTCTGGCACACTACTGACTGGTCTTGTCAGCTCCTAGTGTTTTTGGAGACTGGGCTGCAAGTATCAGAGCTGAGCGATATGTTGGACAGATCAGGAACAGCCCTCGGCTGCTGATGTGGATAGGGCGGCCGAGGAGGAGGTTCTTCTCCAGAATGAACGGCCTGTGTAGCCGGCACGTGTGGTGATGATGATGGCACTGCTGTTCGGAAGCCATGAGAAGGGATGGTCTGTGTGGCCCCGAGGTGCTGGGAGGAAGATGGCGGTGGCCGCTGCTTGTGTCCTGCTGGAGGCACAGCTCGCTGAGAAGCACTGTTAAAAAAATCCACAATGTCCTCGGCTGTCTCCTCCTTGCTCTCAGTCTTTACTAATTGGGGCTATAAAGGAGCCGAGGGGGTTGATGAGGTAGTTTGGGTAGGGGGACATCAGGATGCCTTGCATTTAGTTTTTAAATCCTGCACTTGGGTTTTTAACTTTTCCTGGGAGTCCTTTAGACTACGCTCTCAAGACTCATGGAGTCTCTTTGTGGCTTCCTGCCACCAATAGACAAATTGTTCCCACTGTATGTCAGGGATTTTTGGTAATTCAAGAGCTCCTCTGAGATGTATGATCTTATCTAAATTGAAGGTTACCTTTTAGCGGAAACTGTTTTGATGGATTATCATGCATGTAAAAATTCCAGTTATCTAGATACTTACAAGTCCTAGGACCATAATACCCGTACATGTAGTACACATGGGTGCCTTTCGGTGGTGTGGGAATATTCTTAGACTGATCACTACTCATTTTTCAGGCACTCAGGGAATGCTCACTGGGCCACGGGGTTCGGCTGACTTCCCTTGCTTTCAGAACTCCCACATGGGGTAGTCTTGGGGTGGCTGAAGTCAGCTTAAGTCCCAGACCTGGTCAACAAATAAGTAAGGGAAGACTTTTGCTCTCTTGTGCTCCGGGGAAAGGGTCTACTGGGTCACGGGGTTCCACCGTTCAGCAGCTTGAGTCCCAGACCTGGTCAGCAGACTTGACAAGGGAAATCTTCTGCTGGGTCAGAAGATTCGGCTGACTCCTCCTGCATGGGGTAGTTCTGGGGCAGCTGGAGTCAGCTTAAGTCTTTAGACCTGGTCAGCGGCATTCACTCCTCACTCATTCACTCAGTCTTATTCATTCCTCCCATACCTGGATGCATCTCTTTTAACCATAACCTTAATTCCTTATGTCCAGATTTATCACAACCCTTTCCTTATGTGAGGGGGCAATCTGCTCAGCACCGATATGCAGCTGCAACATGTCCCTTATTTGAGACAGCAATCTCCTCAGCACCGCTTTGCATCTGACCTTATTGCAAATCAATAAGTTCTCATGGCGTAAGCCCAAGAGGGACAGACGGCCCCACGGGCAGTCCTTCTCTGAACCCCATTAGAGATTTCAAAGGGTCTCTTACCGCTTGTCTGGTGCCTTGGGGTTTAAAGAGGAACGGTCTGTAGTGATTGCCGCCGTCTCAGGCGGGTGTTGCCATCCGAGTCACGGCACCAAATTGTGGAAGAAAACCAGTCCTCACTCTGCGTTTGTTAGCAACAAGTCAGAGACAGTTTGTTATGAGCAATTGCAAGGGAAGATTGTGGTCGGACAGGGGGGTCCCCTGACCTTAGGCAGATCTTCCCCCTACAAGCAGTATAAGACAAGTATTTATACTTTCCCGTTACATACATCAACGGCTAATTGTCATCCTTTGTTTATACAAATTCCCTCCAAGACACTACCTTATCTCAAGGTTTCTGCTTAAGTCAGCATCCCATCCTTATCAACTAAAAGCAATGGTACCAGCATCTCTTATAACTCTCGTGTTGTTAAGGTTAGGGTTTCCTGTCACTCTATCCTTAAATTGACTAAGACATCTACCCCCAGATCCTCTAGTTTTGTTTTTTTCTTTTTCTGCTTCCACACCAAGAAGTCAAATACAGTCCCCTTTAAGCATTTCGACTCTTGATCCCCATTTAGACAGCCAAGTCTAATATAGTGAGTGGTTACTGAAAACCGGATTCCCCTTATGTTCAGTCCACCAGTCCTAAATAACCAGACGCTGATCCCCAGCTCAATGTGCATCTCAGATCTTACCTAATAATCACACAGATGTCAACCCTTTAGTAACTAAAACTAGAAAGAAACAGAAAGAAGAGAGTTGCAGTGGTTAATAGATCAATATACATACAGGTATGGGGAAAGTCCTTAGGTCAGTTTCACAGCAGAGATGGCAAGGCTACTGATTTAAACATCTCTCTGGAATCAATTTAAAAGGTTATACTCCAATAGGCAGTCCAAGTGTAGAGTTTGTTCAACTTCTTTCATGAGAGTCCCAGGGTAAATCCAGAGTAAACCTGGAGACCTCAGTCTTGTGGCTTAGAGCATCCCTCTCAAAGTTTAAGCAGACCTGAGATAAAACGAATCAGGCCCTGGGATTTTTCTGTATAGTTTTCTAGCAAGCTGATAAGCCTCTTGACAGCAATTGTCACAGCAGGACTTTCCTGGATGAAGAATAGGCAGCACATATTGCTGCTTAGAAGCTAAACTTTTATTTCCTATGCATATACAGATAAACTAGTGGCATTCATTTACATAAGGCAATTAGCCATTCAAACTATCAAGACCGTTGATTTTGCCTAGATAATTAAGCTGAAGACAAAGTGAATTATATTATTGATTCCTACAGTATCTTACACCTTTGATCTTAAGGTTAACTGAACCGTCCACATGCATAATATAATGCCATTAAGACATGAAAGGGAATTAGATTCTATAAGCTGATCTGGTTACGTTGTTGAACTTCCAAGAAGATACAGGTAAACACAGAAAAATACACTTAGCATCTACCCTGGATTTCTATCACTACAAATAAATGGGTTAATGATTTCTGGTTTAGTACACCTCTTTGAAATTCACATACAGGTAGATTGTCTTGATTAGATTTCAATGCCTGTTGTTAAGTTGTTATGGGTCATACCCAGTTGACCAGTCTGTCAGTGTCACACATATCAACTTTGAGCACAGTCCTTCCTGCAATCAGTACAATAGGACTCTTCTATACCAGGGCTTGTCTAGTTCTTTCCTCCTAGGGCACTTACAGAGAAAGATCCCCAGGTGAACAGCTTCCTCCCAACCCACACTACCTGCGTTTCGAAGTGTTTCAGTCTGCAAAGAACCAGGAAAGGCTCCATGGACCATAGTCTGGGAGCTGTGACGGTAGAAGACTATCGATAAGAGCAATACCCTACGAGGAGAAACGGTTACTTACCTGATAGTAACTGTTGTTCTTGGAGATGTTCTGTTCGTGTGGCTCCCATACAGGGAGTGGCAGTGACCCTTGTCCAGGAGTTCAGGAGTTCGAACAGCAGTTCATGCCCTTGCATCCCACCTCACAGGCATAAGGGGGCAGCATGACCCTTCACCCTCAGTTCCTTTGCTGTCCACAGTCTCCAGAGGAGTCTCTGAGCTGCAAGGATGGAGGATGGATGAGCACAGAACATCTCAAAGAGCAACAGTTTGTATAAGGTAAGTCATTGTTTCTTCCTCTTCTAGTTCCTGTCCATGTGCATGGGTGGCGAGTATCATAGGCCAGGGGAGGCTCTGCCTCCCCAGCACTGCTGCAGCAGCTGGACCCCCAGTGGCAGGGTTTTGGGGGGAGGGAAGTTTTTGTTTCATTATGCCCCATGCAGATTCTGGGGAGCTAGGGAGGTGGTATGTGCTATTCATCTTCCTGGGTTCATCAATAACTTTCCTGGACTCCAGAGAGATTACTGAGGAACCCAGGAAGCAAATACCGCCTCCTCAGCCACCCTGGAACCTGCATGAGGCATAGCAAAAGCATCTTCATGAGAGTGAGACGCTTTTCCCCAGGGCAGATTGGGGTCTGGGGAGGGGAGGCGTGGCACGGCTGTGGCTGGCTTGGGGCTCCTTCAGGCAGGTGGGGGGGACTTGGGGCTTCAGACAGCAGGGGCAGAGGGTCTCGGGGCACTGGCCCTGGGTGAAAGGGGCAGAGCTAGGGGCTAGCCTCCCTGAAGGGGGGCTCCACCTGCCACCCATGTCTACATGTCACTCATTTACGGGGATTTACCAGCAATTTGGTGAATTAGGTGATGGGAGCTGGGAGCCCGTCTGCACACGGATTGCAGAAGCTGAGTATCCACTCTAAATGCTGATACTGAAGAGTAAGGTTTTGTGGTATATACTGAGGACCACGTCGCTGCTCTACAGATTTTGATGATTGGAAGTCTACTGAAGCCTGCTGCTGAGGTAACTTGGGCCTGGTAGAATAAGCAATTGCTTGATCTGGTATCTGGAACAAATTTTGAAAGAGAAAGTGGTTAAAGATGTAGAGGTAAACGGTAATTGGGATAAAATACAACAGGGTTTTACAAAAGATAGATCATGCCAGACCAACTTGATCTCCTTCTTTGAGAAGATAACCAATTTTTTTGACAAAGGAAATACAGTAGATCTAATCTACCTTGATTCCAATAAGGCCTTTAACACAATTCCACATGGGAAATTATTAGTTACATTGGAGAAGATGGGGATTGACATGAGAATTGAAAGGAGGATAAGGGACTGGTTAAAGGAACACTACAGTTGGTCATACTGAAAGGTCAACTGTCAGGCTGGAGGGAGGTTACTAGTGGAGTTCCTCAGGGATCTGGCTTGGGACCAATCTTATTTAACATTTTCATTCATGACCTTGGTACAGAAAGTGGGATTGCACTAAGAAAATTTGGGGATGAAACAAAGTTGGGAGGTATTGCCAATATGGAGGGGCACTAGAATATTGTACGAGAAGATCTGGATGACTTTGAAAACTGGAGTAATAGAAATGGGATGAAATTTAATAGTGCAAAGTGCAAGATCATACACTTAGAGACTAACAACAAGAATTTTTTGCTGCAAGCTGGGGACATATCCATTGAAAGTTACAGTGGAGGAGAAAGACCTGGGTGTATTGGTCACTCACAGGATGACTATGAGCTGCCAATGTGATGCGGCCATGAAAAAGGATAATGCAGTCCAAGGATGCATTAGGTGAGGTAATTCCAGTAGAGACAGAGAAGTATTAGTATCCTTAAAAAGGCACTGGTGAGACCTCATCTGGAATACTGTGTGCAATTCTGTTCTCCTATGTTTAAGAAAGATGAATTCAGACTGGGACAGGTGCAGAGAAAGGCTTGTAGGATGATCTGAGGAATGGAAAACCTACCTCACAGGAAGAGATTCAAAGAGCCTGGCTGGTTTAGCCTAACCAAACGAAGGCTGAGGGGAGATATGATTTCTCTCTATAAATACATCCAAGGATAAATACCAGGGATGGAGAAGAGTTAAGTGCCAATGTGGACACAAGAACAAATGGTTATAAAGTGGCCATCAACAAATTTAGGCTTGAAATTAGGCAAATGTTTCTAACCAGCAGAAGAGTGAAATTCTGGAACAGCCTTCCAAGGGGATAGTGGGGGTAAAAAATCTAACTGGCTTCAAGACTGAGTTTGATAAGTTTATGGAGGGGCTTGTGTGATGAGACCGCCTACAATGGCATGTGGCCCATCTGTGACTGCTAGCAGCAAATATCTCCAGTGGCTTGTGATGGGACACTGGATGGGGAGGGCTCTGAGTTACTACAGATAATTCTTTCCCAGGTTTCTGGCTGGTGGATCTTGCCCACATGCTCAAGGTCCTACTGATCACCATATTTGGGGTTCAGGAAAGAATTTCCGCCCGCGTCAGATTAACAGAGACCTTGGTGGTTTTTTGCCTTCCTTTGCAGCCTGGAGCCTGGGTCACTTGCAGCTTGAAACTAGTGTAACTGGTGGATTGTCCATAACTTGAAGTCTTTAAATAATGAATTGAGGACTTCAGTAACTCAGCCAGAGGTTAGGGGGTCTATCACAGGAGGGGTGAGTGAGGTTCTATGGCCTGCAGTGTGCACGATAATCCCTTCTGGCCTTAAAGTCTATGAGTTGTAATTTATTAATGATGTTAGAAATCTTGATGCAATCCACAATCCATATGGATAAATCCTGAGAACAGGTTGGTTTACCCTTTAATGCACTGCCATATGCTGCAAAGAGTCTAGGAGATTTTCTAACCACTCTTATTCTAGGGTTGTCAAGGTTCCTTCCCCACTCTGAACTCTAGGGTACAGATGTGGGGACCTGCATGAAAACCTCCTAAGCTTACTTTTACCAGCTTAGGTTAAAACTTCCCCAAGGTACAAACTATTTTACCCTTTGCCATTGGACTTCCATTGCCACCACCAAACATTTATCCAGGTTTATTGTATTAGGAAAGCGTTGTTTGGAAATGTCTTTCCCCCCAAAATCCTCCCAACCCTTGCACCCCACTTCCTGGGGAAGGTTTGGTAAAAATCCTCACCAATTTGCATAGGTGACTACAGACCCAAACCCTTGGATCTTAAGAACAATGAAAAAAGCAATCAGTTCTTGAAAAGAAGAATTTTAATAGAAGAAACGGTAAAAAAGAATCACCTCTGTAAAATCAGGATGGTAAATACCTTACAGGGTAATTAGATTCAAAACATAGAGAATCCCTCTAGGCAAAACCTTAAGTTACAAAAAGACACACAGAGAGGAATATCCATTCTATTCAGCACAGCTTATTTTCTCAGCCATTTAAAGAAATCATAATCTAACGCATACCTAGCTAGATTACTTACTAAAAGTTCTAAGACTCCATTCCTGTTCTGTCCCCAGCAAAAGCATCACACAGACAGACACAGACCCTTTGTTTTTCTCCCTCCTCCCAGCTTTTGAAAGTATCTTGTCTCCTCATTGGTCATTTTGGTCAGGTGCCAGTGAGGTTATCCTAGCTTCTTAACCCTTTACAGGTGGGGATTTTTCCTCTGGCCAGGAGGGATTTTAAAGGTGTTTACCCTTCCCTTTATATTTATGACAAGGGTACATAACCTCGTCTCATCCAGGGACAGGTGAGGTCTTGGACAAAATACCGGTAAGCAGTGGTGAGCTGGAGCCGGTTCACACCAGTTCACTGAAACGGGTTGTTAAATTTAGAAGCCCTTTTAGAACCAGACAACCAGTTCTAAAAGGGCTTCTAAATTTAACAACTGGCCAAAAGTGGCACTTTAGGCGCCGACTCCGTGGGTGCTCTGGGGATGGAGCACCCACGGGGAAAATTTGGTGGGTGCAGAGCACCCACTGGCAGCTCCCTGCCCAGCCCCAGCTCACCTCACCTCCGCTCCGCCTCCACCTCCTCCCCTGAACGCGCCACCCCGCTCTGCTTCTCCACACGCCCCCTGATTTCCTGCGAATCAGCTGGCCGCGCGGGAAGCCTGGGAGGGCTGAAAAGCAAGCGGCAGCAGGCCCAGGGAGGCGGAGGGGAGCTGGGGCAGGGAGCGGTTCCCCTGCGCGCCCCCTGGGTTACCTGCTGCAGCACGGGCGGCCCTCCTCGCGCCCTCCCACCCCAACTCACCTCTGCTGTGCCTCTGCCTCCCTGGGCCTGAGCGCAAAGCTGCCGCTTGCTTCTCACCTCCCCCCCCCCCCAGCTTCCTGCGCAAACAGCTGATTCACGGGAAGCCAGGGGGCAGAGAAGCAGAGTGAGGCGGCGCATTCAGGGGGGGGAGCTGGAGCCAGAGAGGAGGTGAGCTGGGGCCAGGCATGGGGCGGGGAGCTGCCGGTGGGGGCTCCACGGAGTCAGTGCCTAAGGTGCCATTTTTGATGTGATCAGTGGGGGGAGAAGCCACTCCCCCTGCTCCGCCCCTAGCTATGCTACCCCGCCCCTAGGAGCCAGAGGGACCTGCTGGATGCTTCCTGGGAGCCACCCCAGACAAGCACTGCTGGGATTCCCCACCTCACCCCCCCCCAGGTCCCTCTGGCTCTTAGGGGCAGGGTGGGCACCCACTATGGTGGCCCACGAGACCCTCCTGCCCTATTTTGGGAGTAGTCAGGGGACAGGGGAGGGGGGTGGATGGGGCAGGGGTCCCGGGGGGGGCATCAAGGAATGTAGGGGGTTGGATGGGGCAGGAGTCCCAGGGGGCAGGGGCGGGGCACGACCCCCTTGTGGTGTGAGGAGGGAACTGGTTGTTAAGATTTTGGCAGCTCATCACTGCCTGTAAGTATATGTATCAATTAATATGAAAGTTTGAGACAATCTTAGGGATAAACCTAGGGTGAGGTTACATAGTTACTCTGTCTGCAAGGTATACTGCATATGGAGGAGCAGGCATAAATGCCTGGATCTCACTTTCTGTACATGCCAAAATGATTGCCACCACAAATGCCACTTTAATTGATAAATGGCAATAAGAACAGCAGGCCAGAGCTTCCAAAGGGAGCTCCACAAGTGAAGGGAAAACTAAGTTTAAGTCCCAAGAAGGTGACATTTCTCTTATTGGCAGATACATGAGCAATAAATCCGTAAGGAATCCTATGACTGGTGCCTGAGAAAAACCCAAGGAATCTTGACTAGGAGGATAAAAGACCGAAATCTCAGGTAATTAAGCAAAAGTTCTGACTGGTTTAGCAACAAAAGATGGTCCAGGATTTGTGCAATATATGATTGAAGAGAAGCAGAATGCATCCATAGGGAAAAAGTCCTCCATTTAGCCAAATCTGCTCCCTAGTCGAAGGCTTTCTACTTTCCGTGATAATGCTCTGTATGTCATGAAAACAGCCTTTACCCAGTGATGATAACCAGAGAGTTCCCAGGCCCCGCGGTGAACAGGGGTGCACAGGGACGTTGCACCCTGCGCAGTTAAGTCTGGCTGAGGCGGAAGAGTTACGAATTGATGATTGGATAGACGCAGTAGGTCTGGATAGCAGAAGTGATAAGGCCACGCTGGGGCCACCAGGATCAGCTGAGCCCTCTACAACCTCTCTGTCTGTAGCTTCCTGGGAATCTGAGACGTGGGTGAAATGTCAGCCCTGAGGCCTGAAGCCTACCAGAGGAGGGAGGTATGGGTGAGCTCTCTGAGGACACCCATGGGAGAGCAAGGGAAGTTAAATGAGTGAGGCAGCGCCTCATTTAAATATCAGCTGTGTTCTCTAGTGCCATCTACTGGAGAGCACGGGGAGTGGACTGAGAGAGGCAGTACCTTATTTGCCTACTCCTATACCTGCAGGTAGTTTGGGGACATTGGGTATAATTGCACTAAGTTTTGTGTTTGGGGCCCATATTTTTGAGATGATTCTGATGAGAACCCACCTGGGCAAAGCCTGGCCAATGACTGCATGTGGGGTCACCCTGATGATTGCTGATGTTTGCCGAGAGGGAGGGTGGTAAGAGGCCCCGGACAAAGCTAGAGGGCAAAGAGCAGGAGTTTGCATCGTTCTTGGGTTGTTGCTGGGAACACCTCTCGGGGGGGTGACAGGGACTCTGATGGGTGCCTAAGGCCACTGATCCCTTGTTATCTGAAAGAGCTGAGCCAAGCGCCATCCCTGCCGTATGCAGGCAGAGCTCCCCAGAGCGGCCAGTTGTCTAGCCAGCGGGACAGACGCCAGAGCCCAGCAGCAGTTCTGCTCACCTGAGCAGCAGGCAGAGCCAGGCAGCTGTTGGGCCCAACCGCAGCCCCCAGCAGGCAGCGCAAAGTGCAGTTGGATTCAGCCACAGGCCACAGCCTCCAACAGATGGAGCATCAGAGTGAAAGCAGTTGGGTGCACTCCAGAGGGAGCAGAGAAATCCATAGCGACTGTCCACATCAGCCTAGCACTCTGGTGAGGCCTCCCTGTCCTAGCTGCTGACATCATTATAGCAGGGCAGGAGGTAGATCCCCAGCTGTCTACAAAACCAGCCTCCTGATTTTCCTGGACTCTTGGAACCACAGACTGTGAGTGCGGAAGTTGGGGGACCCACAAACTGAGAGTGGGAGGCCGAAAACTGCACCAGGGTCCAACTGTCTGGGACTGGCTTGTGCTCCCTGAGGTAACTGGGGTGAAAAGTTATAAAGTGTAAATAGTTATAAAGTGTAAATAGGTGCACAGACAATCCAAGAAGTTTTTGGAAAGGATAGGGGACAATTTCCTGGTGCAAGTGCTGGGGGAACCAACTAGGGGCAGAGCTCTTCTTGACCTGCTGCTCACAAACGGGGAAGAATTAGTAGGGGAAGCTAAAGTGGATGGGAACCTGGGAGGCAGTGACCATGAGATGGTCAAGTTCAGCATCCTGACACAGGGAAGAAAGGAGAGCAGCAGAATACAGACCCTGGACTTCAGAAAAGCAGACTTTGACTCCCTCAAGAAACTGATGGGCAGGATCCCCTGGGAGAATAACATGAGGGGGAAAGGAGTCCAGGAGAGCTGGCTGTATTTTAAAGAATCTTTATTGAGGTTACAGGGACAAACCATCCTGATGTGTAGAAAGAATAGTAAATATGGCAGGCGGCCAGCTTGGCTTCACAGTGAAATCCTTGCTGATCTTGAACACAAAAAAGAAGCTTACAAGAAGTGGAAGATTGGACAAATGACCAGGGAAGAGTATAAAAATATTGCTCGGGCATGCAGGAGTGAAATCAGGAAGGCCAAATCACACCTGGAGTTGCAGCTAGCTAGAGATGTTAAGAGTAACAAGAAGGGTTTCTTCAGGTATGTTAGCAACAAGAAGAAAGTCAAGGAAAGTGTGGGCCGCTTACTGAACGAGGGAGGCAACCTAGTGACAGAGGATGTGGAAAAAGCTAATGTACTCAATGCTTTTTTTGCCTCTGTCTTCACGAACAAGGTCAGCTCCCAGACTCCTGCACTGGGCAGCACAGCCTGGGGAGGAGGTGAACAGCCCTCTGTGGAGAAAGAAGTTGTTCGGGACTATTTAGAAAAGCTGGACGAGCACAAGTCCATGGGGCCAGATGCACTGCATCCGAGAGTGCTAAAGGAGTTGGCGGATGTGATTGCAGAGCCATTGGCCATTATCTTTGAAAACTCATGGCGATCGGGGGAAGTCCCAGACGACTGGAAAAAGGGTAATGTAGTGTCCATCTTAAAAAAAGGGAAGAAGGAGGATCCGGGGAACTACAGGCCAGTCAGCCTCACCTCAGTCCCTGGAAAAATCATGGAGCAGGTCCTCAAAGAATCAATTCTGAAGCACTTAGAGGAGAGGAAAGTGATCAGGAACAGTCAGCATGGATTCACCAAGGGCAAGTCATGCCTGACGAATCTAATTGCCTTCTATGATGAGATAACTGGCTCTGTGGATGAGGGGAAAGCGGTGGACGTGTTGTTCCTTGACTCTAGCAAAGCTTTTGACAGGGTCTCCCACAGTATTCTTGCCAGCAAGTTAAAGAAGTATGGGCTGGATGAATAGACTATAAGGTGGATAGAAAGTTGGCTAGATTGTCGGGCTCAACAGGTAGTGATCAATGGCTCCATGTCTAGTTGGCAGCCGGTATCAAGTGGAGTGCCCCAAGGGTCGGTCCTGGGGCCCGTTTTCTTCAATATCTTCATAAATGATCTGGAGGATGGTGTGGATTGCACCCTCAGCAAGTTTGCAGATGACACTAAAGTGGGAGGAGAGGTAGATACGCTGGAGGGTAGGGATAGGATACAGAGAGACCTAGACAAATTGGAGGATTGAGCCAAAAGAAATCTGATGAGGTTCAACAAGGACAAGTGCAGAGTCCTGCACTTAGGACGGAAGAACCCCATGCACCACTACAGACTAGGGACCAAATGGCTCGGCAGCAGTTCTGCAGAAAAGGACCTAGGGGTTACAGTGGACGAGGAGCTGGATATGAGTCAACAGTGTGCCCTTGTTGCCAAGAAGGCCAATGGCATTTTGGGCTGTATAAGTAGGGGCATTGCCAGCAGATCGAGGGACGTGATCGTTCCCCTCAATTTAACATTGGTGAGGCCTCATCTGGAGTAGTGTGTCCAGTTTTGGGCCTCACACTACAAGAAGGATGTGGAAAAATTGGAAAACGTCCAGCAGAGGGCAACAAAAATGATTAGGGGACTGGAACACATGACTTATGAGGAGAGGCTGAGGGAACTGGGATTATTTAGTCTGTGGAAGAGAAGAATGAGGGGGGATTTGATCGCTGCTTTCAACTACCTGAAAGGGGGTTCCAAAGAGGATGGCTCTAGACTGTTCTCAGTGGTAGCTGATGACAGAACAAGGAGTAATGGTCTCAAGTTGCAGTGGGGGAGGTTTAGGTTGGATATTAGGAAAAACTTTTTCATTAGGAGGGTGGTGAAACACTGGAATGCGTTAGCTAGGGAGGTGGTGGAATCTCCTTCCTTAGATATTTTTAAGGTCAGGCTTGACAAAGCCCTGGCTGGGATGATTTAGTTGGGGATCGGCTCTGCTTTGAGCAGGGGGTTGGACTAGATGACCTCCTGAGGTCCCTTCCAACCCTGATATTCTATGATTCTATGATTCTGTGATTCTCCCAGGTCAGCCTGGCCTTTCCCTTTTCTTCCACCTGTCCCAATAAAGTTTGTTTGTTTAAACCTCTGTGCTTGCAAGTGGGTACGGATTTGCAGAGGTCCCCAGAGTGGTTATCGGTTCCCAGATTACTGGGTGGGGACTTGAGCCAAAAAATGAAAAAATAGTAGTGAATTCCCTGGAATAAGGACTGTTGGCAGAAGGGTTACATACAGGCCAAGTGACTGAACAGGAGATTAGAAACACATCTGTTAGAGCTCCGTGACTCCAATCCCTGTGAGAGCAAAACAGGGGTATTTTTTGTTGTTGTTGGATGCAATAGATCTGTTTTCAGAAATCCAGTGTTCAGGAGGTGTCCATCAGTGCTGACTCCTTCAGAGACCATTTGAAAGTGCAACAACTTCCCCTGCTTGGTTTATCTGCCAGAACCTTCGATTTCCTGGGAGATGGATCAGTATGGGATATATGTGGTGACTGACACACCGTTCCCAGAGTAGAATGACTTCTTGACAGAGGGGGTCTGATCTGCCTCCCCCCTGTCTCTTTATACAATACACTGCTGTGGTGTTGTCTGTTTAATATCCTCACTGCTTGGTTTCTCGACAGTGGTAGGAATGTTTTGCAGGCATAACAAATCACCCTCAGCTCCAATACTGCAAGCTGATGGATCTGCAGAGGTCCACAGGCTGTGACTGTGGAATTGAGCCAGATATGCACCCCAGCTACTTGTGGATGCATTGGTGACTAGTGTCTGGGTGGGAGAGATCAGACAGCTGTTCCTTGACAAACGTAGTCCTAATCTAACCACCAACTGAGGAATCCCGATACATTGGTTCAGGCTCAGATGTTATCCAAGACTGAAGAGATCTGTCTCAATCTGGCAAAGGGGGTCACCTGAGTGGAAGAGGCCATGCAACCTAGTAACCTCAAACCAGTTCTTATCAGTGTCTGTGGGTGTGAATGAAGATCAGATGGGATCCACTCTGAATTCTTTCTTGAGAGAGGTGAGCCCTTGTCAGCCTGGAATCCAGGAGAGTGCCTATAAACTTTATGGACTGGGATGGGCTCAAATGTGATTTCTTTAGGTTGATGTGATGGGGAGAGAATGATATGACATTGTCAGGTATACCCCTATTGAATGACCTGCAAGTCCCAATGATCTGAGATTCCTGCAATTCAGGAATCCCTAAAGAGAGGGGGGAACCAAATGGGCGTGGGATGGGATGGGGGAGAAAGGTGCAGATCCACATAGGCTGGCCTGGTATCCTCAACTGAAGCCTCAGATTTGTTATTTCTGCAATTGGGATGCTTAAGAAGTAAATGGAGAAGCTGGTTCCCACATTAGGAACCTCTGTCTCTTCCTGAGCCGAACTCGTTGTTTTGGTGATATCAGGAGGAAGACGAAAGAGATTGCTGTCAGGCGGTATACTGAGGTTTATACTGTTTATTTTAAAGTTGGAAGGATAAAAGCCCAGAGATCAAAGCGTGGCCTGAGAATCTTTTGGGAGTGCAGCATGTCATCTGTTTTAGTACATAAAAACATAAGAGCATAAGAATGGCCATACTGGGTCAGACCAAAGGTCCATCTAGCCCAGTATCCTGTCTTCCAACAGTGGCCAATGCCAGGTGCCCCAGAGGGAATGAACAGAACAGGTAATCATGAAGTGATGCATCCCTTGTCACCCATTACCTGCTTCTGGCAAACAGAGGCTAGGGACACCTTCCCTGCCCATCCTGGCTAATAGCCATTGATGGACCAATCCTTCATGAACTTATCTAGTTGTTTTTTGAACCCGGTTATAGTTTTGGCCTTCACAATGTCCTCTGGCAAAGAGTTCCACAGACTGGTAATCCATGTGAAGAAATACTTCCTTTTGTTTGTTTTAAACCTGCTGCCTATTAATTTCATTTGGTGACCCCTAGTTCTTGTGTTATGAAAAGGAGTAAATAACACTTCCTTATTTCCTTTCTCCACACCAGTCATGATTTACTAGACCTCTACCCATATCCCGCTGTGGTGGGGCGGTGCTCCACCCCCAGGCCAGATTGGGCTATAGCAGGCCAGAGCAGCTGCGCGGACAGGCAGCCAATGAGAGAGGACCTGTGGGGAGCCAATCAGGGCTGAGCAAGAGGCAGTGAATCAGGGCCTGGCTAGGCCCTATATAAAGGCTGCTCAGGCGGGAGGCAGGGAGTCTCTTCAGAGGGTGAAGGTCTTTCTCCTGCTTGAGGAGACTAGCACCAGGGACAATGCAGTACTGGGCAGGCCGGGGGAGCAGAAGGGAACTCCAGCCCGGTACCTGCCAGGCTGCAGGTCCTGGGGAAAGGGCCTAGCTGGTGCAAAGGGGCCAAAGGGGAAATGGCCCAGGAGAGAGACGGACAAAGGGAGAGAAGGAGGGCAGGCAGGAAGGCGGCCGCAAAAGGGTCATTGGGTCGGGACCCAGAGTAGAGGGCGGGCCTGGGTCCCCCCACTTCCCCCTTGCACTTACACCTGGCCATTAGGAGTGGCCATCACAGACTGCACCAGACCCCTGCCAAAAGGGGTTAGACTTTGGGGGTGTGGTTGGCCACGGTGGCTGGGATGAAGCGGAAGGATTGCAGTTAACCCCCCTCCTCCCCCGAAGGAGGTGAGCATGGACTAGGGGGCACTGCCAGAGGGCGGTGTCCTGAAGAGGACGCCGCGAGAAAAGGGAGCAACGTAGGTCCAGATGCCAACAGAGGGCGAAAGACGGACGGGACACCACCAACGGAGGGCGCTCCACATGGACTGAGCTAATTCCCAGATGTACTAGTGGGAAGTGCTGCGGTGGTGAGTCCCCAACCCCGTCACACCCCCCTTCGTCATCTCTTTAGTAACCAAGTCTCTTCCATCAAACACTAAAACCTGTACCACATGCTGCAGCTCTTTTGATAATCCTGAAGTGGATAATCAAGAGCTTGTCCTTATGGCAATTCCAGTTGCCACTGATCAAGGCCCCGAGTCAGCCGAGTCTAAGGCTATATCTACACTACAAAGTTAAGTCAATTTAAATTATGTCGACGTACAGCCACAACAGTAATTAAGCCGCTGTTGCATGTCCACACTAGCTCCTTGTGTTGACTGAGCTCATCCACAGTGGTAGCTCTTGCATGGACACAGAGAGCAGAGCACTGCGGGTAGCTATCCCACTGTGCAAGTGGCTGAAGGGTGCTTTGGGAAGGGTTTGCAATTCCTCATGGGGGTAGGTTCAGCGTCACATGATACAGGTTTCTCAATTCCGTTGTTCCATGGCTTCCTACTAGGTTTCCAGCTACTTTTCAACTGCTCTGGTAACCTGTGAGCCAGCCATCGGCGTCAGAAAGCATGGATCCTGCACTGCTCTTCAGTCTTGTGCTGTGCGTTATGAACACAAGGCTATAGGAGGAGCTCACCACCCTGACCCCAGCCCCTTCCTCGTAGAAGCGGCATGTCTGTGACTCTGCACCACAGTGACTATTTGCCTCTCTTGCCTCCTGCTATGCCTGCCACAGCTATCTGAGTTTTACACGGCACTGCTGCGTGTCCCTATCATAGCCCTTCCCCTCCATGTCCTGAGCAAGTCCCTGCAGCTGGAGTGGAGCTCTGCCTGCGCAGCCTCCTCTCCCCACAGACCCAGGAGATCCACCACCACCTCCCGTGTACTCCAGGCAGGAGCACGTTTGCTGCACGGAGCCCAGGCTCAGCTGGGCAGTTGCTATGTGAGCTCGCTACACGGAGCAAACAGGAAGAGCAAGTTCAAAACTTCCTAGGGCTTTAACAGGGAAGGGGCTGTGTACCTGTGTACCTGGCTTCTGGGCAGCGGAGTTTGAGCTGGTGACCAGACCGGTCACGGTGGGCATTGTGGGATACCTCCTGGAGGCCATTTAGGTCCACATAAATAATGCAGGGCCTACACTGACACTGTGTCACTCTAACTATGTCATCCTATGCTCTCTGCCTCTCTTTGAGGTGGTTTTACTATGTCAGTGTAGCCAGCAGGAGGAGCACTGCAGTCTGTACAAGCTGCCTTATGTCAAAGAAACTGTTTAGTGTGGACATGGCCTACAGCTGCCTGAAGAGAGGTTCTGGCAATGAGCTGACCTGAGCAAATTGCATTCAACTCATCCATTAAGTCAGGTGGCAGCTTGCTAGAAAAAGCTGCTGCTGTGTCCCACTGACTATAACTATATTTGGTCAGCATGCAGCTTGCAATTCTAACCGGAAGAGAAGCTGAAGGATACACCTTATGACCCAAACATCTCATGCTTGTGGCTCTCTCTCCTGAGGGGCAGATTTGTGAACTTGCTTGAGATGTTCCTTCTCTGCAGTGTCCAGAGATGACCCTGCTGGGCCTGAGTAAAAATATTCAACCCCTTTAGGAGAGATCCACTATTTTCACTCAGTCCTTTTTGAAGTTGCTGAGATCAATGCTGGAGCAGTCCACAGTTCTTCAGCTGGGTTGATTCCTTCATTAATTGGAAAGACTATTCTATTCTGTGTGCACGGTTATAGGATATCAAATAACTTGTACATCTGCCCCTGAACCGTCTCCAAAGGGACTTTTAGAGTCTCTGACATGCTCTTTAAAATTTCCTGATATGGCCTAAACTCATCCCCTAGTGCAGGATCAGAGGTTTTGCTCTGTGGAGGTATGGAGAAATTTACAGATTATTCTGTACTTCTCCTTCCTTGTCCACAGAGAATGAGATCCAATACTCTCCTGAGGCACCAGAAGAGATGCAGAGTGGGCAGTCAACTTAAGGAGGTTCTTGCATGGCAGTAGAATAATGACTTGGTGATCTTGAGTGATGAAGCTGGATGGCCAAAAAGGCCATTGCTGAAATTTCTATGTACAAGGCAAATGAGCCCAAGGTGGCAGTGCCCAGGGAGTAATGGCTGACGTCCGTGATGGGGCTCTAACAGCAGAGTCTCTTGGGGAACTTCCTTTGGAGTAGTCCCTGTGTAAAGAGGGAACTGACAAAGAAAGACAAGGCTCTGGAGACTAGTCCTTCATAGATGCCTGAGAAGAAGCTGGAGAAGAGGATGAGGAGATCTGGAAATGCAGATCTGTGCTTGCAGGTGCCACCAGATTGTGTTGGGTTTTGTAGGCAGTTTAATCAGCCTGTGACTGCTGGAGTCCAGAGAAATCCTTCCAGTGCTGCTCTCAGTAATTCTCTTGGTACCCACAGACCTGCCTTCCTCTTCCATGGTACTGGGGAAGCGGCACTCTTCCCAGATGACACTCTGCCAGAATGGCCCTTTGTTCTGTGGGCAGCAGACGTGCCTGATGTTCCAGTGAGTGAGCCTGGGAGGTCTTATGTTTCTTAGGGGGTAAAAGCTTAGCGTCACCTCCCTTGTCTCTGGAGCGCTGGCCGTCTGGGTCCCCAGCATTTGGTCAGAGGATCCCTGCTGCAACTGCGACCCATCAGAGTCTGACTGAGATCTCACAGGTGTCTCCATTGAGAGCCTCCGTCTCTGCTCTCTGGACCTCTGGGTGCATGTTTAGAGGCTCTGCAGAGGGTGCACTTTTTGGGGACCTGAGACTCCCCTAAGCAGACAAAGGTTGTTTCCATCTGTGAGGGGGGGGACAAACTTTTTACAGGATGGGCACGACCTGAAGCCAGGGGAGCAGGGCTCCGGCATGAAGGCTGAAAGTGCCAAGGGTAACTGACTAGCCTGACGGACCACACTGAAAAAGTAATCTAAGTGATTAAAGACAGATACAAATGAGTAACTTGGGACAGTAAGAGCAGAGCTTTACTCTGTCTCAAGGAGACCATAGAGCATTCCAACTCACCGCTGAAGGGCTGGTAGAAGGGACTGAGGGGTGGCTGGGTTGTGCGGCCCCCTTTATGCTCGCAAGTGGAGCCTGATGGCATGAAGGGCACATGTGTGCGCCCTACTGCACACTGCTATTTGAACTCCTGTGCTGCCACCCCATAAGTGTGATCCAGATGCACAGGAAAATGAAGAAGAAATCTGGAGCCCAACAAGTGTGAGGAGTGGAATGGCAAGGAATGGAACAGGCAGCACAAATATACAATACAATATAGTCAATGCATTTAAGCATGTGCCTGAATATAATGAATACTGGGTTGGAACCTTCCTACCTTTGAGTACATATCTGAAAAAGCAGGCCAGGCAGGGAGGATTTGTGTCCAAACCAGAGTAGTTTTTTTTGGCCTTAAAATCCATTGATCTATGAGTGAATCAGGAGAGCTGGATTCTGTTCTTGGCTCCGTCGCTAATTTGCCATGTAACCCTGGGCAAGCCCCTTCCTTACTCTGTATGTCCATGAAATACAGCTCCCCCTTGCCTACCTCACAGGGTGTCTGTGAGCCTAAATTCATTAGCGTTTGTCAAGCGCTTTGAGATCCTCGCAGAGGCAGGTGCTAAATACTATGAGGAGTTTTCCAAGCTGTCCAAAGGCAGATCCATGAACTGGGATGTCTTCTTCTGTCCTTTATCTGGCTACATGGGCACAGGCTACACCCGCCATGCTCACAGCTTCAGCACACGTGAAGAATCACACATGTTCATTTCAGCCACAGTAGAAGAAGCTAGCAAGAAGCCCTTAGGAAACCCATCCCGCCTCTTCTATTCTTTACCCTGTTCTAACCGTGACTCCTTCTCCCTCATTTGCACTCACGTCCCCCTGTCTCAGGGTTTACAGAATGCCTGGAGCTCAATCCTGACAGTCCAAAGCTCTGGAGGAGACCACGAGGAGGCTGTCCCTTCCTGTGGATGTGTAGAGCTGAAACAAGAGCCAGTGCCAGCCTCAGGAGAGCTGTGGTGTGCCGCTGCAGCTGCGCCTTCCCACCTACTTCCCCTTCCGCCTGTTGAGGGGAAGCAGCTGTTTGCAGAGACAGCACCACCGTTAACCAGCTGGGCAGTCGGGGCAAGAGCCAGACATCCCCCTCACCCATGTGGAGGAGGTGCTGCCACCCACATGCCTGGGCTCTGTGGGGAGGGCTGCCAGGTGTCACACACCTTGCATGACAGTGACACACTTGGCAGAGCTGTCATGCCAACCTGCTGCTCAGCCACCATTTCACTGCAGCATCCAGCTGCACTGGGAAAGGACCTAGAGGCTGCAGAGCCTGGCTTTGAACTGTCAGGACTCAGGCAGCCTGGTTGGCTCTCCTCTGGCTGCGCTCCCTGCTGGGCTCAAGCAGGGAAAAAGCAGTCGAGAGTGGGCGGGAGGTAGCCACACTGGCTAGTTGGTTGGCAGGGAGGGCAATGAGGTGAGAGGGCTCAGTACTAGCAGTGGGCTCCCCCAGTCAGCCCCCTCCCCCCCGTGACCCCTGCTCCACCAATCTCCAGTGAGCTCCCTGCTTTCAGACAGACCCCCAAACCCACCTGCCCCCAGTCAGACCCCTAGCTAGACCCCTGACTCCCAGAGTTCTTCCAGACCCCTGCTTCCTAGCCGGAATCCCTGAGAGAACCCAGCCAGACCCCAGACCTCTACCACACAGAGACCCAGTCACATCCTAGTCCACTGCCCTCAGAAATGACCCCAGCTGCCCTCCCCACTTCATATACTCCAGCGCCCACCCCAGCT